>NC_057778.1:13635959-13935959 GCF_014825855.1 Bombus pyrosoma | reverse complement strand
CTGATTATAACGCAAATATCACTAACTTCGTTAGCGATCGGAAAAACGACTATAAACGAGCGTTCTTTATCGAGAGAGAGAGAGAGAGAGAGAGAGAGAGAGAGAGAGAGAGAGAAAGAGAGAGAGAGAGAGAAAGAGAGAAAGAGAGAGAGAGAGAGAGAGAGAGAGAGAGAGAGTTCATCGAACAGATGAGCGGAGATTAAAGAGTGTCGTTTGAAAAACGTTTTATTCAATTTCGAACATACCAAGAAACATTAGCTTCACGAACGCGCTTAATTTCGCGGTTATTTACTGTGATACACTTACAGCATTCTCGATATACATATACACACGTACATAGCGCATGAAAGTGAAATTTTTTTCTGACAAAAACCATCTCACAAAGCAAAATATTACAATTATCGTACTGCGATATTACGCTAATTGCTTCGTCTTCGACGGTTATTAGAGTATTTGATGCCGTGGATTTTCAACCATTTACACTGATAGGATAGAATATTACCACTCTATAGAAAATAAGCACCACTATGTAGCGCGATGCAAGAGTATTTTTTCTAAATAGATGAAAATCCAGACTATCGTAGTCACGTTCTTTAATGTAAGTCGTCTTGTATTTCTTCCTCTTTCTATACAATATTATATAATATTTTTAACAAGAAATACTTATAAATGTAACGCGATTTCACGGTTCGTATAATATAGAATGTATAACAAGGTACGTAACACAGTGGCACTTATTTGAAAAGATGAAAACGTTGAATTGATACAGAGCGTATATGTTGTTTCCTTTTTCTCTTCCCCCCTCAATCTTCTTTATAACGAGCTAATCCATAACGTGGTAACGATTGATAAAGATAAGGAAGATCGTACGCGTAACATGATCAACGTATAAATTTTATATACTTCGCTTTAAGCGAATCACGAAAGTGGGAAACGGCCAAAAGAGAGAAAAACCAAGGTGAAAATTTGTTAAAGGAAACTTTCAGTATTTTTGATGCACGAGGTTCTCCTATGATGTTTGCGATTTTAAAAAGAGAGTCGAATGCGCCGATTTCACGTGAGAGATCAGCGAGAGCGGCTTCGCGAACTTCTTGCCGCAAAAGCGGCAGTACATTCTGTCTCCTTTTACTCTGCAATAATTCTTCTCGTGTCTTCGAAGACTGTCGAGCCTCGAGAAGCTTTTGCCGCATTCCTCGCAGATCACGCTCTTTGCAGCCTTCTTTCGTTCCGCCAAATCGTAACTGCTGGCAACGAACTCGAACAGAGTCTGCGGCTCCTCGTACTCGTTCTCCTGCTTCACGAACCAATCGCTCAAGTCCGCTCGTTTCCCTGCGAAGAACGAACGGTTCGCGTTAGCAAATATAATTACGTGGGTTTTATTGTTAGTCGGTTGATCGTACGAAACACAGGACAGTACATGCATCGGAAAAGATACAAATTTTCACTACTGCTTCGGTGGCAGTAATCACGTAAATATACTAATTTCATCGTGTTCCCGCGATATTGCGGGAAACGGCATGGCATAGAATCGATTTCGACGCGATGCGAAACACACCTTTCTCTTTTTTGCCGTAGGTCGCTTATTCGTCACTTATTCCTCGCTTATTCGTCGCGTTCATGCCTTATCCCACATTCAAAGAACAGCAAACAGAACGTGTTGTTGCGGAGCCAGATGTGTTTATTGATCGAACGTAACAAAATTGAAAAATATGCTATACCCGCGTCAGGTAGCTTGATTATGTTTATTCGAGATTCGATCAGAGTAAGGCTATAATAAAAGTTTCAAATTTCTACCCACGCAGAACGCACTCATAACATTTGACAGCAGTACTTGAACCATTCGTTTGATACATTCGTTTGAGTTTCTCTAACCTCCGCGAAGCTCCGGCAAAACGCGTGAAACGCAGAGTTTATTCGTCTTGTTGCTAGTCGGTGACAACTGCTTTGTACGAAACGAAGGACGTTCGACGAGCTTTCCTAAAAGCAAATCGTTCGTTGTTTCTAATTAGACATCGATCAAATATGTCGCAGAGGAAATATAGCTTGATCGAATCGATGGCAACGAGTGAAAGCAAAGCTCAAACATAAGCGGAGACAGATTACATTAACATAGAAGATTAGTGGTTATAAAGAAGATCATTTCATAAGGAGCGAAAGCAAACATTGTGCCACCACTTCATAAAGCTCTTTTCCATCAGGAGCCCGGAATAATGTCACTGATTTCTTACACGTATACTATACACTAGTATAGCAATACTGCACTGTTAGTTGATGCGGTACAAATAAATTACAATCGTCGATTATGTTCTAGTTACAAGAATAAACACATCGAGTAAAGTTACGCAAAAGTGTAAAAAGATAGATGGATTAAGTGAAAAGAGAAAAGAAGTGATATTACTATATTACTGACTACTCGAATATAAAGCCCACTGTCCCTTCGCTTACTAACTTGGCGAAGTAGCGTAGCATATACGTATAGAGCGTTTGATGCGATTAAGAACGCGGAACGTTCGATGAAGATGATGATATTTGCTCTCGACAGGTTAAAAATGCGTAGGATCGTCGACAAGTTAAGGAGCGGTGTGTTTGGTATTGTAGTGATTTGTCAATTCGTATCTCCGATAAAACTCCCTTCGACATATTCTGCAGTGATGTTTGGGTAATTTCCCGCATTCGAGTCTTTGATGTCTGCGGAGATTAGCCATCCACGAGTATCCTTTCCCACACTCTCCACACATGTAACGTTGCAAGGAGGTAAGCCCGCGAGTCAAGCGTGGTTTAATCGTTTCCGGAATCGGTTTGATATCCTTGGACTCAAAAGCAGCAAGCTCGTTCATCAGGTTGGAACCGTCTGGAATACGAGAAACATCGATTACTGCGAATTCGTCGTAACCTATCGAGGAGGACAACGTGGGAGAAAGTGGCAAGAGTCTAGAGAAATTGGACACATCTATATTTGCTGATATTTATACGCGCATAATTTACAAGCATTTCAAGTATGAATAATTTTATTGAATCGATGGATTTCAAGCAAAATACATTTCGCTGTACGAGCGATATACGGGGACGATGTACAATCAAAATGGAAAGAAAAGTAAACTTAAACACAAACTCAAAAGTTATTTCGAACTGAGAGAGAGCATCTGTGCGAGTAAACTTTTCTAAATCAAGTCTGCATGATGAACCAGCAAATGTTCTTTCAGTCTGTCGCGCCTGTAAAACTTTCTCGAGCAAAAATGACACTTGTTTCTCGCTTCCTTGTTGCCACATTGCAGCTGATGTCGACGTAAACTGTACATCCAGGTATACTCTCTGCCGCAAAGCGCACAGGTGAAGAGCTGTTGTGGCTGTAGTTGCTGCTGCTGCTGCTGCTGCTGTTGCTGCTGCTGCTGTTGCTGTTGCAGCGGTTGTTTCTTGTTCGGATCGAGCACGGGACACGGATAGTAGTACGCATCGTTGTAGTTCCTTTCTTTCAGCAACAGATCGTCCATCGAACTGCTTCGATAATCGTTCGAAGTGCTCCAGACGCTCTTCGATAGAACACCTGTCGAAGTAACACATTGGTGAACAAGCAGCATTAGATCAAAAGAGGAAATACCTCGGGACAGAGGAATGGTTTCGCGAAACAGGGTTAGATAAAAGTATACGGTCAAATTGGGTGAATTCGGACAGATCGAGTAGGTGATCGAAGGAATCGCATTTGATTTGGTGCGATGAAAGGAACACGAGCTACGAGAATCAATCTCATTGTCAGTCACAGAAATGCTGGAAAACGGTGCCGTTCGATTATATGTACGTCAATATAATTATGTTTTAATCGTTCAGACTCGTTTATTTGTCGATACATATAAAACGTTATGATGAGATATAAAGCGTTACGGTTGAAACATTTTTTTGGTATCCGTTCCGTTGAAACAAAGTATACGGAATGTAATGGACATGACAGTATTTCCGTACATTGTGCATCTTCAGTGTACACCTCGGTTCTTTCTCATACAATTACATCCCGTTACCTCTCTCGTTACGTATCCAAAATGTTATTTACATGGTGGATTAATAGCAAATCTATTTCGTATAAAGAAAGATCTCATACGACACGATTTATTTCGAGTGAAAAGAGAACCATCAAACAATTACGAAATTTTCCATCGTAATCGAATTTAAAATGAATCTAATCATAAGATACATGTATGCGTGTATAAAATTCAAACTAACAACTCAAGATCAAAGATTCGCACGCCTCTCACATGATGTAATTCACAGAAGGGAAGGATTGTCGTTCGAAAGAAAAGGATAGAGCTGCAAAGATTAAAGATGAACGCTTTTAGATATTCGTAGAAAAGATTTGTTTAGCGCATTGATCGCAATCGATGCGTCGCGACTACTGTGGGAATCGCGGTCGAGCAGCTACTCCCGTTCTTTGGCGAATACCGGCAAATCATCGGTTTTCTCCACGTGTCGCAGTCTTCTTCGGCATCCGACGATGTGCGAATTCAAGACGAATCTGTGCTTGAATCTTCTATCGCATAACGGGCAAACTTCGCAAGGTACAACGCCGCACTCGAGTCGTCTGTGACGACTCAAAGACGTGGTGGCCTTGTAAGTTTTCCCGCACCTGTTGCAAGCGTACTTCGGCCCGCTATCCTTTCCATTTTTTCGTCTTCGATTTCTGTTCGGATTGTAAGGCATGCCCGGATAACGTACCCACAATGGTCCGCTATTGTCCTGCGGTTGTTGTATATCCTGTGATAACAGCATTGTCGCCAAAAGCCCTGAAACGAAATGATTCATTCGTTAGATGTCAAGCTTTCGCGTCCTTATCCGTTATAGTTTCGTCCTTAACGAGATGAGCAAGAACAAATATTTTCCCTTGATTCGAGAATTAAACGAGCTTTAAGTGTGCCATGTCCCTGGGAAGTTGGATTTTTTACCACGGGTGTTTGTGGTCGGTGCAGCTTTGGATGTAAGGAGACCGATTAAATAAGTCAGGGGAAGAAGGATATAATAAAGAAGTGCGGAAATGTCCTTAAAAAAGCAAGCGAAAGAATAAACGTGTTATTTAAAGTTGAGAAGGTAATACGTAAAAGAACATGGTATCTTGCATCTGTAAAAAGTCTTTTTACATAGTACTAATTGTAAGCAGGGGAAACGCGATCGTTATGTAGAGGAAAACATGTATTTATTTAACTGTGTAAAAACTATACAACGCCGCAGCTGTGTTGTCGCTTTTGCGTTACGATTCCTTCGTAAAATGTTCGCTGGGTCTTCTTGCCTTGCTTCAAAATTTTATCGTCGCTTTCCAGAAGTTTTAGCTGTCGTTTTCACAGGCTTAAATTTTATGTATTCGCTTCTCCGTGTTTTCTGTTAGTACGACGAATGTGATACACAAGGCAGCATTTTATATCGTTCCGTAGTATTCCCGCTTTCTTCTACACGAAGCCAAATGATGCGTTAGCTTGAACCTATGAGTGAACTTCTTCCCACAAATTTGACAGCTTTGTCTTGGCTCAACTCCGCATTCGAGCCTTTGGTGCCTTCGCAGCGAAGTTTCCAGCTGATAACCCTTTCCACACCTGGTGCACTTGTGAATCACCGGTCGCCTCTTATATCGTAGATTTTCGATGTTCTTCACCGTCAGCCTTGGTACTGGAAAATAGAGAAAAGACGAAACGGCTGTCAGTAAGAGGAGAACGCGTTTCATTCGATATTTATACGCGAAAAAAAGAAAGAGGATCGTTACACGCCCTACGAGCGTAGTTATGTATATGTTAGGTTCACCGTTTAGTACGTGAATTCTAATATCGTAGAATGGAAATAAAGGCGAACGACAGCAGTGACAAGGAGGGGCACAGCGCAAGAACGAAAAAAAATTTGAATAATTTACTTACGAGAAACCACGTTTTCTGGCGCAAGCCAAAATATTTCGTGCGTATACAGGTGCAGCGTATATCTGACATTTTGCCGAATTTTCCTCTCAGGAAGAGAAGAGAAGAGAGGTAACACATATTCGATTTCTTTCGTTTAATTGTATAATACTTACGAGACACGGGGGAAACGCGTGAGGATTTCGTTTACGAATTTTCGTTTCCTTGCTTTGCTGGTTTTCTTCGATTACCTTACGAATTTAATGAGAAACAACCTCTTATATACACACAAACTATTCGTGGAACTTCATTTGCAACGCTTAACATTTATTTTACGAGATAAAGTTGTCAAGATTCGATAAGAAGTAAATTTAGTAACAACATACGATCACAGCATATTAGAAGCGTATGCTATGGTTGTTATGCTTCTCTGATTTGTTTGATTCGTATTAATCGTCAATGACTAGCTAGATTCACGACTGTTTCGTAGGTCATATATTAAGATAATGTATGAGTCTAGCGTGTGATTGCCAACGATGTTTGTGCTTGAACTTCCGGCCGCAAATAGGACATTCAAAGGTAGGATCCTTGCCGCACTCGACTCGCAGGTGCTTTTTCAACGAGTCTCGCCACAGGTATCGCTTGCCGCACTGGAAGCACCACCACAATTTCTTCGCTGCAAAGAAAAATTCAGAAATTACTTGAACGGCCGTACATAGAAATTTTTCTGGCAGAAGCACGCCACGTTTCGCATAAAACAATTAAAAGCTATCGGTAACACAAACTGATGGCTTTCATGTAATCTGTGATTCGTCGGTGACGAAATTTCGGCGGCCGAATAAGTGAAAAATGCGATTTGCCTGTGACAATGAGCGTTTCATTAACAGGCAAGGAACAAAATTACAAAAAGATACGAAAGATACTTTTCGGATACGTTCCTCTCTTTGATTCGTTTTAACACAATATGCGAAAAGAGGAGTCGCACTTATTATAGGTATTATGCGGATTTATTATCGTCGATAGTTACTGCTGCTGCATTATCTTCCAAGAAAACCGAAGAGACAGATAATCGTTGAGAATCGTTCGTTATAAATTAATATGATGCATGGATTTCGCGTGAGATTGCCATCGATGTTTATGCTTGAACTTCCTGCCACAAATTGGACACTTGAAAGTAGGTTCTTTGCCACATTCCACTCGGATATGATTCTTCAAGGAACCACGCCATTGATAACGTTTGCCACATTGAAAGCAGATCCATCCCATCTGAGAGTGAGCTGCAAAAGAAGAAACGTAAAGCGGATTGGTTAGCCTTCAATTTTTAAACTTTTGTCAGGAGGTAAATAAGTTCGCGGATTTTACTATTTTCCCCCGTTACTTCATCGTTAGTACTAACGAGTAACAATAACGAAACGATTACACCTTAGACAATACAACATTGACACGTTACTCTTATTCCGTGCTCAAAATTATTCGTCGGATCATTCGATCGAGCAATTTAATGCAAGACGCTTCCTAATCGCTTATCAAACGACGAGGTCTATTCTCGATAACTTTGTGCAGAAATTAGACGTTTCATCGTTAAATTTTTAACGAGCCTTTATTCATTTTCTAACAAGTTTGCTTACAATCTGCTGGAAGCCCTCAATTTTCTAAACTTTGTATAGTAATGGTAAGATTTTCCGATTAATTTGTACAAAATTGATATTCTGAAATATTCCGACAAAAAAATATGGAATAGACGATCAAATATTGAAAAAAAAAAAAGAAATAGGTCAGCATCAGTGTGTATAACACATAATTCATAAAAAAAAAAAAAAATGCGCGATGAGACGTGAGAATTAGAATTCATTTCCAACGTATTATCGAAATCCTTGACTATGTAAATTCGAGGTAAGATGCGACTGCAATCTGTGCTTGTACTTGAATCTCCTTCCGCAAAGGACGCAGTTGAATTTCGGTTCCTTTCCGCAAAGGCGGAGATGCGTATACATGGAAGATTTTCTCGAGTAGATCTTGCCGCACACTCTGCACGGATATACAGTTTCCCGAGCGGCCAGCTCACCTGAAACACAAACGATGAGTCGTGCTTGGATGCAGAAGGCAAAGCGTTTCGCGTTTACCGACCAGACCGGACAATCCACCCCATTACATTGATTGGTCACGATGCATACCTGATTCCATAAAATTACTTAAATTAACCGCAAGTATCGTCGATTCGTTTATTTCGCGGGAAAACACTCGAAATTCAAGCGCTTGCGTTACATTTGCGTAAAGCGGAAAGGAACATTAACCGGTAACAAATTTTCCGGTAAATTTATGGGATAGAGTCGGAAGAAACTTTAGTATAGTGAGCAGGCGACTGTTGCAGAAATTTACATCAACATCTATTCTTAGCGAAATATTTTGTTTCTGTTTATTGCTCAACTTCCCGTTTCTTTACGTATTGCTCTAGTTTTGGAACCAGCAGCATATCGCATAGTTTTCGTTAGCATAGTACACGTATAGCGGTGGTACATCCAGAAAATCTAGCAAAATACGAAATTTTTCGGATGCTATTAAAATATCACTTTCTACTTGTTTCTTTTTTCTCTCAAAGTCTTTCTCTCGTCAGTCTCATTTTCTTCGAGTCGAAATTATCGTGCAAAATACTCGTCCGGGACTCAATACCGACAATACGTTGGACAAGTCAAATATACGATATTCGATTTTAAAACGTAGCTCGCAGCACAGGCAGATCGACGTAATTGTGGATAGACTTGTGATGCTTCGCGAGATGGTGTTTGTGTTTAAATTTTCTTCCGCAGACTTTGCAAGAGAATCGTGGCTCGATACCGCATTCCATGCGCTTGTGTAAATTCAACGATTCTTTCCATTTATACGTTTTTCCACAGTTGTTACAGAGATAGCTCGAACGAAACACGAAAATCGGTAAACCTGAAATCACAAAAACATACATTTTTATTAGAACTAAGAATCGACCGCTGTTTATTCGATGAACACAATTATACACTTTCCATATTTTATGAAAAACTACCCTGTTAACAGCACGTTGAATGGACGTTCAATGAACAATATCTTTTATTATTACACCCAAGGAACGTTTACACAAATTTCTGTATGTATACCGTATAATATGACAGAGTGTACCGCTGAAAAATTATCGCGCGACAGATAATGCCGATATCTATTTCGTGATAATTGCGGATGCGATATAGAGCCGATCGACAACGTTCTATTACTTGAAGATTTTATATCGTTTCTTTGCTTCTTCATCGGATAACGTTGCCAGTATGGAAATGAAAAGAAAAGAAAAAGAAACGAAGAAACGCGTCGATTTCATTAGTATCTTTTCAACCAAACGAGTTCCGATTGATCATGATGATGGCGTCTCTTTAAATGTTCTTTCAAATGGTGCTTATGCTTGAATCTTCTGCTGCAAAAGATGCAGCCAAACTGCGGCTCTTTTCCACATTCCAGTCGACGATGTGTATTGAACGAATCCCTCCACCTGTATGACCTGCCGCATTTGACACAGACGTGCTTCTGGTGCAATCCTAAAAATTAACACACCGAATTTGTACTACCATTTCGATCAGTCCTTCCAACGAGATGCTTAACTATTTAGAGGGAACAACTAGGTACTTGATATTCTAAAGTGTATTCGCAGATCTTTCTTGATTCCAGGATGACGCTCGAAACGGTATACAGAGTTGTACGCTAGATCTTACTACACCTGCTAACGAGACATTTGCCTTTCTCTTTCCTTACAGAGAATTCCTTTTAACCGATTCTTCCCTTTACATTTTACGCCATAGATCGAAACGATATTCGTCGTGACTAATTCGCTACTAATTCGTATTACGCGTTTCTTTAAGTTATTTATTGCGGCCAAATTTTACATAACGTATATAAATACAATTTCATGTATAAAACGTACATATTTAAACGATGGAAACACGGAGCGGAGTACAAGTTTTCTCTAAAAGAGTTACCGCCATTACGCACGATACGTGTTATCGTAGTACGAAAAGTTAAACGAGCGTAGCTACGCAACAGCTATGTTTTAACATTTTAACCGACGCATTTTCATCTCGAAACTTGACGATGCTATTGCGCGGCACCGTTGCTCGAATCGAGGTAAATATTTTTCCCGTTCGAAATAATCCAATGATGAACGTTGATCAAATGTTTCTTTAACATCCATTTGTGGCGAATTTTCGTCCCGCAAACGGGGCAAGAATGTTGCGGGCCCTTCCCGCATTCTTCTCTTTCGTGTCTAACCAACGATTGCATCCATCTGTATTCCTTGCCGCAATTCGAACAGGAGTGTCTCCCAAGTCTCTTGTAATAGTCTGAACCGTAGTAAGCTGAAAGAACAATGCAGTTTCTGTAATTATGTAGGTTCAGGTATACGCCTATTCGAATAGCTTCTTAGCGTTTTCCTATTACGCTTATCCTTACGCTCCTTTGAACGTAAAATGAAAGAAAAGCATCGCCCTAATGTGAAAATGTATCGAGCGCAATAATTCAAAACACTGAAACTTTCGATGAAAACGCTTTATTAAAATTGCGAGCTGTTTTCAATTAATCGGTCCATCACCATTTTTGCGTTAAAATAGTTGCTTGCTAAAAGCTCAAATATTATTCAGATGTAATCATTAGCAATCAGATTCCGCGTTGATCCATTCGTGAAACGTTCGGTCCGTGTTAATTCCAGTTGAGGCTTGGTTTTCTGTCTCGGTGTAAGCAGTTCTTGTTTCATTTGCAGCAGTTGCTGCGTAGTCCTTTCAATCGATTATTCGTACTACAACGTTTCCACGCTATTGTGACAATCGAAACCCTACTATACGTTCCATTTATTTTAAATCGCATATTCTCAGAGTAATCGTTCGAGTCTTATTAAACGGTGATAGACGGTGTGTTATCTAAACAGATGAATCTGTATGAACGCGTGGACCACTATACGCAATAGAAATATTTATTTACACTGTAAACGTATGAAAATACGTAAACTGACGTTAAGAAAGATACAGGTATAAACACGATGATTCGCTCTCTCGGTCCGATGTTAATAAATTAGGAGATTCGTTATTAATTTGGGATAATAAACACTCGAAGGATTCAAGCTGAAGTCACATTTTTGTACAATTCTTTACAACGTCAGAAGATTCTATAAACACGATTTCGAATGAATTCCGCGATTCACAAATTTAAAAACCGAAATTCGGAATTCGGAATTTAGAATTCAGAATTCAGAATTTATAGTCAACTGAAGTAATATCATGGAAAAGTGTTCTTTTTGTGTTTATCAATGAAATGTATCGATTATTTGAAATCGACGGTGTCAGTCTTATAAACGTGCAAATCGATACAGTATGAATTTACAGTATCGAGATACGCTAACGCAGACGGTGAAACGCATTCTAATATCCTACTCTTCTTGTCACGTTCGGAATGTTTAAAAAAGCTGTCGGGAAAACGCGATATAAAAATGTTTTCTTTTCTTTTTTTACCGAAAGGGAGAACATTACCGTCCGAAGTGTTCCGATCGGTTTGCAAAGGGACACAGGAGCTCGAGATTCTCGACGTTCATGGTTTCGGAAAGGTTTCCCAATTCTAATCATCTCACTCTGTTTTGTGAACGTTATTTTCGTGACGTAACAAGTAATCTCTGCGTTTGAATTTTCTGCCGCAGAGGGTACACTTGTGCCTAGGTAACTTCCCGCAGCCTTCTCGAAGATGTCTGGTCAAGGAGTCCGTCCATGTGTAACGTTTCCCACACTTGTAACAGGTAAACGGAGTGTCGTAGTTGACACGATTGTGGTCCCTCTTCGAGTCTGAAACAGATCAGAAAGAGAACGAGAGATTAACGAGATTAACGGAGTTTCGTTGACCGTTCAGTATCCTTTATCTCGCGCGCGAGTCGTCTATTTTATTTCACGTTGAAAGTCGTGTCTCGTTGCAAGAAGCAACGGTATTCCAACGATACGTTCGTCACGAAAAAGGTCATGCTTATCATTCGTCGGCAATCTTCGAGGCGCATTAAGGACCGCGTTAAGAAGCAAACCTGAAGGAGGGATCAAGAAGGAAGCGAACAAAAAAAAATATTGTATGTACGTACACTCTTCTTTATTGCTCTTGCAGCTCGTGTTACGTATAGATACTACCTGAAAAATAACTGAATAATTTCGGTAAATGACGCAACATTTGTGCGTGTATTGATAACATTAACAACGTTCAAAGGTTATCGACGTTAACGAAAAAAAAAAAGTTAATCGTAGAACGGTTCTTTCGATATCGGATTCGCTTCCTGAAGGATTTTTATCACGGAATTTTCTACAACACACCGAGTACGTTTATTTCGCTTCCACACCGTACTTGCAGTTTTTACACTTTTTACTCTTCGATGCTTGCCGCATTTTTCTCCTAAGTGTCGATGATACGAAGTCTTCCGAGAATAGGTTCTACCGCATAGGCTGCATCGGTAGAGAGTGTTGTTCGCCATACCGGCATGCCCTACAGCCGCCACCCAGCCTGAAATCGTAGTTTCAGCCGTTAGATACGTCAACGTTTCCCTCGTATTACCATCTACCACCTTACTACCTTCGAACTCTCCTGTATCTCGACTTGGCTTCGAATATATGTGTACATATATCTACGCTTTTAATCTTTCCCTTATCGACCGCGATTTCGATCGTTTTAACACGTTGTTAAACTAAAACAGCGGAAAGATGGTACCTTACCATGTGTTCCGTCGTTTCGTCGACTCGAGAAGAAAAGTGAATGTAATCGAAGTTGAAGCAACAAGCAGTTACCGGCAAATAAACGGCGATCGTTAAAGTTAAAAGCGATTAAAAGTAGTTGGCGATGCATGGAAAATTGTCTTTATTCTGCGGTGCGTGAAGAGTTAAAATAGTCTCGATTAAACGTCGAATACAGAAATTACTGTACGAGATCAGTATACACTGTACACATACATAGAGAGTTACTTTCTTTCGTTATCAGCGAAAACGTGGGAAACGACAAGTAAATATATAACTTGGCGCTACATTCGGATTATAAGGTATCGTCACTCGATTATACTTGAGCTCGGAGAATTGGAAAACGATCGGGTCACATGATGCATCCATGGACTGTCCAGATGTGTCGCTGAAAATTCGAACGTTGCTTAAACGCTTTCGGACAATAACGGCACAAGTATTGCGGCATTTTGCCACACTCCTCTCGCAAGTGACGATTCAGCGTGCTTTTGTTCGTGTAGGACCTGTTGCACTTGAAACAGGGGTACGGCTTCTGGAAATCGTCCCGAGCAACGTTTCCCGGAAATCTCGCCTGACCTGAAATCAAAATCCAGAGCTGATCAATCAGATTTAGAGAGCGTTTCTCGCGATTTAAAAAGAGCTGTAACATCTTCGGTGGTAGTTTAATCGATCTCACATACGTTCCGATCACGAGCCCGTAACCATAGGAAATCTGATGGAAATATTTCAAAATCGGTTGCATTCTCTAATGCCGCGAAGAAATTGAAAACAAAGAAGCTGAAATAGTCTCTTCCTTCTTTTGTCATTTTTGTTTTCGTGGAAACAGATACGAGAAAGTAAATGATAGTAAACGCGATTGCTTTAGAACCACTTGGTAATAGAAAGAAAAAGTCAGCAATTCGCACGACTGTCGATCTTCCGTGAAGATTCTTGCTCTTCCTTTTGTCTTCCATTGGTCTTCCAGTCGGTAAAACACTCAAGTAGTTCGAACGCAAGAATATCTGAACGACGAATTCGAAAGATCTGAGACATGGTTTACCCTTGCAATTACAGTTTTATTTTCGCGTACTTCGATAATCATAATAGAATTATAATAAACTACAATAACACGTTGAGAAACTAGTTTATATATAACCAAGGCCTCAGCAGGCATTGTTTTCACGACTTTTTTTTTCATATATTGTACACCAATTATTCAACATATCACAGAACATTTCTCGTAGAATGAAATTTTTTAAATCAATCGAACTTTCTTCAAAGCCGGTCGACAGTGTCGCACATCGTACCGCTGTTATTTCGTATTTTCCAGGAAATCGAATTTTTTTCATCTCTTCTTCTACTTCCGTCGAAAAAGATAGTATTATTAAAACAAAAGAAAGTGCCGCGGGTAAAAAAAAGAAATATTTCAAAGGAAAACGAACATCTTACACGTGCTTAATCTGTTTCTGCTATTTAACTATGTGTTGATCGTTGATAGAAGGGTAGCGTAGCGAGTTACATAAAGAAACAAGAAATGTTGCGTGAAACTATACATGTAAGAAAGAAGAAAGATAGTGCGAACATCGTGTGAAATTCGATTCTCTTCATGAGAAGTTCGAAGAAACCGACGACGAGGAAGGATGGTTAAGTTTGGTCGACGATGATGTCTTCATGGGTGCATCGACCTTTCAGGATCCTAGCAGGAAAATACGGCCGTGAATCGTCGAATTGTGCCGTTGAAAGTTAGCTTTTTGCTTGAATCCTTTCTCGCAGATACTGCAGATGTACTGAGGCGGCTTACCGCACTCGTCGTGGAGATGACGTTTTAGGCTGCTTTTGTTCTTATACAATCTACCGCACTTGTGGCAAGAAAACGGTTTCGGCAAGAAATCTTGGCCCCGCAGTGACGGATACCTGTTCCTTGAGCAACTACCTGTAATTTAGAGGTCAAAAGAGCTTCGATTATTCGAACTAATCTCGTTTGAGCTAAATTAAAAGCGTGTTCCCTCAAAATTCTCTTTCGTTCTTTTCATCTCACTTTTCGCTAAACCAACGACGCGCGTCTCAATATATATGTATATATATATATATATATATATAGAAATGAGTTTACGTGTGTGTTTTCAAACGAATGATTACAATACTCCAGCATCGAAAAAATGATCGATACGTTTCGAATATTAAAAATTTATTAGTGTGCCCCAACTGAACTAACGAAACTGAAATGTGAAGGTTGATCTTGATCTTTGATAGCTGCGTATCTTCGGATGATGATCGGATGTGAAATGAGTTATCAGCTATGCGTGCTTGTTCCACTATTTCGGAAGCTTTATTATTCAGAGCGTTAAACAGACTCGCGAATAAAATAAAAATTTATTAATTCTGAAAATTAAACGGAAAAGGTGGAATTCCACCTTCCTCGTTCCCGAAGAACAAAAATATACGTTTCATTTGACTTTGTACGACTTCCATTCGAAGTCTTCCTCTTGTAGATATAACAGATACACAATTTTCCTGCACCCATCACGTATGTGACGGTGCAACGTCGTGGCATCTTCTCAAGTGCAAGATCTTCCGCGGAAGTAGCCAAAATGGTCTTCTTTTTGGAGATTGCGATTTTTCAGCCATTGTCAGTCTCTTCTCCACTTTGCGTTCTGTAATAGAAAAAAAAAAAGTAAAGTTGTTCCATAACATGATCAATTGCTTTCCACCGCCATAGATCTGATTGATCCGATAAAAATTGTAACAGTGGGATAACTACAGATAACAGAAATCTGCTTCCAAAGTTGATGCAGAAACTATCAAGAAAATGTCATCTTCAGAAGAGTATATACTCTTGTCGCGATAACGTCGATCCTTTGAATTGTCGCAACGGGTATCGTTCCGTTTGCAGGAAACTCGAAACGATTACGATAATTCTCGAAGAAAGAATGGCAATCTTATCTGAGATTTTTTACGAGGGAGCTTTGCAACGAAAATTATCCTATCGTTTCTAGAATCGATTAAATAAAGAACAAATAAAGAAATTCGACGGAGAAGTCGAAATTCAACGGAACATTTACGAAATTATTTCCACGAATTTATTCAAACGACAATCTTTTCCTGAGCTGAGAATGTTGTAGAAAAAAATTCGAATTGCATTGATCATAAAATAAAAGATTCTCTTATCCCTGTGAAAATCTCAGACAAATATGCTGCAACACGAGCAAACTCGAGACAACGTTGTTGCCGAAAACATTTTATCGTGTTTACTTCATTATCGTGAAATCTATTTTGCAATACGCCTACGAGTTCCATATTTATTCGATTAAACGAGATATGATTGTTGTACAAGCTCGAGTTTTATTTCGTGTTTGTACCGTGCAGGAGAACAACGTATGATCGGTGCGTACGGTCCAACCTGAAAACAAAAATTGGTAGAAATTAGAAACATTGTTATGACTGCCCGCCAGATTATCCTTTCTAATTTTATCCAGTCTTTGTAAAGATGCATAGACCGTTGCAGCGAGTCGTGTTGAGACGTGGTAAAATTTTATTTCACAATATTACAGGCCTTTCCACAAGTAAAAACATTGAACTCCTCTATTGGAAGACTAACATAGCGGCTCCATTCAAAGGAGTCACTTGGTGAATGGAAGTCAAATGTTTAATCAAATGATGTTTGTGCATGAATCGGTATCCGCAAACTTCACAAGTAAACTGCGGCAATTTCCCGCACTCCACGCGCCTGTGTTTAAACAGAGACTCCTTCCACTTGTACGATTTGCCACAAGCCTCGCAGAAAAATCTCGTTTCGTTACATTGGCTTGCGATTTCTGTTCCTTGACGCGGTCCCGATCGTTGGCGTCGATGACTTCGTCGTTGCCACATCGATTCTGCAAAACCATGCAAACGGTAATAGAAGCGTTAATCGAATTAAAATATAATTCAATCACGGAAATGATTGCGAACATGGATCTGACAAATGAGATTATCTCTAAAGAATGTTATACATATAGATTATTTGTTCGAAACGCTGTCTTTTCTGATTTTTCAATGTCATTCCAAGGATTGGTGCCGACCATTTCAAATGAATCGAACGCAAAAGTGCCGCGGAAAATTCCGTGGAGAATGTCTGATTTATTTCGTGAAATAAATAAACGAGGATGCTTTTCGCTGGATAAATTACAAAAATAACAGATCCTAGATTTTCCGACTGACGAAACCGAGATTAAGTAGGATCGACGCGAAATCCTAGTAACAGGGGATGGATTAACAATTCGTAAAGTCCGAGTTTCTTAAATCTTTGCGGCGGCAGCTTCTCAAGTGCTGCGTCACGTGATGTCTGTGTTTAAACATTTTCCTGCACTGCGGACACGGTACGTTCGGCATTTTTCCACACTCGTACCGCAGATGACGATCGAGCGAACTCTTTTGACTGTACACCTTGCCGCAAGTACATACGTGCTTCTTCGCGTTTATGGAAATCGAGGGCAGCTCTGGAAAGTTGTCGAACGCAAGCCCCGCACCTTTTACGTGAAACAAGCCCATGTCATCTGAAATCAGAAATATCGCCTTCCGTTAGTCACTTTCCTATCCCGTACGTATTTACGGTTCAACGCTTGTTTCTCACGAGCTCGGTCGAAACACACTGTGTCTTCTTTCTTCTTTTTCAAAACCTTGGATATACATATATACATACAAGCGGTTGTCGCATCTCCTGCTTTCATTCGCATTATCTTTTAACAATTCTTCGATAAATTAATCGTAATTGAACGGATAGAAAACGGATTTGTATCATAGTCTTGTATGTTTATTAAAACTACAGAGAAACAGCAATGAGTTGCAAATTGGCGCGCAAAGTTATAAAAAATATACTAAATATTTTTCTACAGTCAACGAACTTTCGTGTGGAATAAGAAATAGATAACGACGTTCTCTTTATTGCGTACAATTTGGTGTCTTGACGTGACGTAACCACAAATGAAGTTTATTACTCTTAAAGGTGCACTTTTCACACCGATATTCCTCTCCACATTCGCTACGTTGATGACACATCATCGAGAACTGGTACTTGAAACGCCTCCCGCAATCACAGATTAGACGACCTGAAAAAAAAAAGCGGAACCGTGTCACTAGAGGGAGATAAATAGGTTTGGAAATTGGGCGGTTGGACGACGCGATTTCATCGCCAACGAAACAGCATATCTGTATTGTTTTTCATTTCCATTTCCACTTTCATTTCCGTTTCCATCCCCATTTTCATTTAGTCGCTGGCTTGAACAAAAAATTAAAAAGGTTAATTGGTTTGAGCAGTCGCAAAGAGATAAGACAACGAGATGTTTACTTCCCTAACGGTTACGTAGACGGAAACAGTACGACAACGTACGAGAGTCTAATTGTAAGAGACAAATCGTTGCTGAATAATTAAATTCTTTATTGTTCGTCGAGTATCCTCGCTAACACAATGGTTATCAGTGATACACTCACAATGGTAATTATATTTTTAAATTCGCAAAAAATCATAAATCATAAAGAATATATCGTATATATGTAACATTTGTATACGCAACATACGATCTTTATTGAAGTCGCCTGAGCGTCGTCATATTATTACGTGTGTATACTTTACACATGTTACGTGGATGAATAATGTTTTCTCCTCCTACTTGTCGCTATCATCCTCAGCAATTCTGAAAGCTCTCCACAAACAGAGAAAAATGTATCGAACGCTTACGTGCTAATTATTATCGTCATCGATCTTCTTAAAAGCAAGAGGTATTCTTTCATTCGGGCTTCGCGTTTAAGCTTTCTATTATCCGTTTCTCGCTGTTCCTCGTTTGTCTCTCGCTTGTCTCTCGGAAAAATCATCGATATTTATTTTACATATTATAACATACGCGCATTACACGTATAACCATAACTTTTTATTTAGACTTTAAACGTATCCTTCTACATGGGTATTGGTTGCTCGTATTCGCGTGTACAGACATGCCCCATATTCTGTATGTATATCGGATAGTTTGCACACGCGCACGTTAATCACGTTATCATACATATAAAGTATGTAGTTTGAAAATAATTTCATAGGCATTTCGCGTACAATCACCCGCCGGCATAAGCGGCAACTCGAATATCGCGTAAATAGCCTCGTTTATATTGGCACAAATGTTGTAACGTCAACAAGGGTAAGGGATGTTTATCAAATTTATCCGATGAGAACAGTTACCGTTTACCTATCGGCTCGACGAATATATTCGATGAAACCTCTTCCCTCGCACCGTATTATTCATTTCTTTTGACTCTTCTTTGTACGCCACTCCATCCTTCAAAGAAAAAATCAGAAACGATACCTGATTTACACTATTTGCACTATAAATTGCTTCGCATTTAAACGCGCCGCGTATCTAAATCTATGTTTTACCATGTTAAACGCTTGTAATAAACGTACACCTCTCACTTCCTACGATGTTTATAATCAGTCTTTGCGCTTCTATTACGCTTTTATTCGTATTTATATGCGTGCAAAGATTCCAACGCAAACGGAAGATAGCAAATCATAGTTTTCTAAATCACGTTAGTCATAGACCTCGCTTTAGTCCACTAAATCTGTAAACTGTATCTAATGATACAGGTTTTCCTACATTTCGCTCTGATCAATCTTGGAAGACGCGCGTTCTATTTCTCTCGAGTCGCTGATAAAGTCGTCAACGAGACGTCAACGCGAATTTCTTGTCCAAAACTTCTTCTCATTTGTGTATCATCGAACAACGTTAGCTGTCATTGGGAACGAAGGAATGAAACGCCTAACGATCGGAGTCATTAAAGCAATCTTATATTTTGGCTTAAGTATATAAAACGAAAATAGCACGAGTTTCTGCGAATTCGCAAAGACTAGGACTCGGATTCTATGATTCTTTCTCTTCGAATAGAAAAATGGATATGAAACACGACATCGATAACAATAACGTTCGTATTTTGAGGCACATGAAGTTGGACTCGAACGCGACACGCGGGAGCCTTTTTAAAAAATTACTTTGAATTCTTTGTCGCAAAGAAGCTCGTACGAAGAAACGGAAGAGGCTGAGCTTGGCACGAATGTGCTTCGAAGCGTTCAAGATGGTTGAGAACAAGAACGAGAACAAGAACGAGAACAAGAACGAGAACAAGAACGACAACAAGAACGAGAACGAGCGCGTGGAAGCTGAGAGGTTCGCACAGGTTGTCTCGGAAATCTCGTCGAGTTTTCTCATCGAACGATCGAATAGAAGGAAAGTTCGCGAAACGACATCCGTAAATCAGTTTCGTATCGGACAAAAGATGGATAAATCGAGCGAAGGAATAGCGGAGAAACATGTGATCGACGACGACTACGTAAAAGAGAGACCCAGAAATAGATCGTCGTCGATGATTTATATCTAGCTTCTATGTAATCGAACAATTTGTCAAATTCAAGACAGACGTTTCCTAATAGATAGGATCAGGCAAAAAGCTGGAGAATCTCGCCGCGTTATTTCGAACAGGGCAAAGCGCAGAGCAGGAACAAGATACGACGGGTAGAGAAGAGGCAATAGAGAAAGTGAAAAGTTTGGCAAAAGTTTATGCCAATAGGTACATACAACAAGATAAATACGAGATTCAACGTCTCTATAGAACATTATCCATACGCTTCTTCGCTGAGTTGCGGTTGACCGGTAAACGAATCGTCATCGAATTTCGATTTGACTAGAATCTTACTTGAAATAATTCTTTGTCGAATCTTTGGTCCTTGATCGAGAGTTCTCGTCAACGTAAGGTAATAAAAAAAAAAAAAAAAAAGAAAAGAAAAAAGGAAGAAAAAACACGGTTAAATTTATTCAGAAAATAGCCTTCTCGTTAAGTTATACCAGCTATATGAAATCGACGATAGATCAGCTGTGTCAAAACTGTCGGATGATCACGAACCGTTCCTTTCATGCACTGATCGTGCATCTACGTAATCTTCAATATTATCACAGAGTGCAATGAAAAGTCGAACTCGATGGATCCGTTATTCCGGCCAAGTCGCATGGAAAGACACGTTTCTTTTTCCATCGTACTACGTACGACTTACGTCCTCACCATAAAGTTACTATTCAATATGTATAATATATGTATATGTATATGTATATATGTATAATATATTATATATATAATAATATTTTTTTGATTTAAATAGATTCTCTATCTTGGATATTATTCTACGTTAGGTAACGGCCTGCTTAGGCCCGATTTTAAACTAGATGATACTAACTCAAACAAAAGGAATCAACGCAAGTTATCGAACGAATTGATCAAATTCGTTCGATCGCTTCGTTGATTCTCAAACTACTTACAATCTCCGATTCAATCGACAAAAATAATATAACTTCGATCTTATGCGACAACAACGAACGTTGTAAAGCTTGCTCTACATCGCCCTCTTGTCGCGTTAAACGAGTAAAAGGGCAACGACGCTATGCGAAGTCACGCTTTCCATTTCACATTGAATCGTCGGTAGTGTGGAAGAATAATCGTTCTTCCCTTAAGGCTTAAGGGCACGATTATTTCGTCTCTGTCCCCTCATCGTCAAGTTCGGTGAGCCTACAGACACCGTTTGTTTTTGACTAGAATTTCCGAACGTTACTTCAACTAGACTACGCTAAAGAACTAGAATACTACAATACTAGCGGGATATTACTAGCGTCGGAGACATTTCGTTGCATCGAGAATTTCAATCCTTCCGACTAATTGCAAGAATCGACATGTAACTCGGGAAATCGGTAACGATCGATGAACTCAGTTTCCAACTATGATCATCGAACAAACCCTATCTGTGTATTTCGATTCGACCAATGGACGACGGAATCCTTGTCGCGAAATATCCACTTCTATATCCGCGATAGCTCGTGTAAAAACTCTTGCTTCCCTTATAATTAGTACAAAAATAATTGGGCGATTTAGCAATTTATCGAAGGCTCGAAAAGGTTCCGGAAAAGCTTCTTTTTCTCTCGATACTCGTTCAAACTTAATCTCCAACGTCTGACAAAACCACGAAACGAATCACGCGTTTCTTTCCAAATTTTTCTGACACTCTTCTCGAGCCTTCCAAAATATTCAACAATGTTCTTTACGGCTTTTTTTCTGTTTCTTTTTTTCCTTTTTTCGTCACTTTATACATCGTTAAACGGGATCCAACAACGACTTCATGCCACGATAAAGACGGATCGTTAATTTCTCTATTTAAAACCGTCTTCTCGCTCTAATATGCTCTACCCGATCTACCGAGTACGAAGCAAACACAAAAGAAATTCTTCCGAGTTGTATGACGGAAATGTATTGTCATTATTGTGTATTACGGCTGTTTTCGGTTGCGTGAATAAGGAACACATGCTTATTACCATTCGGATAGTACACCAAAGACAACAGTAGTTGCATCGAAACAGGACGTAGTGGTAAAACTACGTCGATGCAAGGAAACGATAAAGAAAAGATTGGAAACGATAGGACACGATACGAGTATCGTACGTATAGAAAGAAAGCATAGACGACTAATTGTTGAAACCGTTCTAAGCGCGTATTTTCCAAAGGATATCTAAAAATAGAGGGAAAAAAAAAACACGACAAGATTGTGGCCGGTGAAGAGAGAAAGAACAGAGCGGTGAAAAATAAAAATACCAAAGATCTAAGATGACAGATAGCACGAAGATTTTTCGAATTCGAGGTTCCCTCGAGAACCGAAACTCCTCGTTCGCCCTCGCGGATTAGCTTTAGGATTAGATCCGGAGGTTGTGAGAATTTTCCTTCAGGCCCTCTGATTAACGGCTGTGCCGGCAGATTGGGAGGCCACGTGGCGGTGGTTGATATGCGCCTTCAAGTTCCTCTCATACTTGGAACTAAACGCGCAATGGGGACAATTAAAGGAAGGCGCCATGCCACATTCGTAGAGTAAGTGCCTCTTGAGTATGTAAGCATTTTTGTAGCTCTTGCCACAACGTGAACAATTATGTCGACGATCGATCCCGGACACGGAGACTGTACCGATCGGCCGGTTGTTGTTTCTCCCAGGATGACGAGAGGGGCAATGAAGCCTTGCGCGTCGTTGAGGCGTCAACGGGGCCGGTACCTCGTTCGCGGAGGATCGCGAAACGCGCCTCGTCCCCTCAGAACTCCAACCAAGACTCGCGAAGAAACCTGAAATCAATCGAAACAAACGTTTCGAACGGTCGATTAGTGGCTGCCCTATCGTATAGACTGTCGTCGGTATGTTCGTTGCACGATTGCTGTTTACAACGGCGAGGGCCATGCGATAAAAAGAAAAACATTCAAGTTTTCAAGCTTAGCAACAACGAGCATGTCAAGGGGAACAGGATCAACGGGGGGGAATGATTACGTTCTCGTAGATGTTCTTCTTGCACGGGCTATTCTCTATATACGCATCCTGGTCTTCGATGATACGATACACTTCCAGGGCAAATTGCGCAGTGTTTCCCGGCGAAGGGAAAAAGGAACAGGACTTTCAGCCGTCTCCGATGAAACTACTCTTCTTTCGTACCTCGAGCATTTCTCTTGTGCTTACTCGGCATTCGCCCCATCCTTTTTGCCCATACCTTGTCCGTGTTTCCGTTCATGTGCCGCGCATGTTTCGCATACGGTTCGTCTATGTTTCCATGTGACCTCTGGTATTCGCACCAATCCAACTACTGTCCTGAAACACTCAAGCAACGTATCGATTAATAAACACGTGTATATACATATACATGGGTTCGTTGGCTTTCGCTGATGTTGTCGCCTTCAAGAAACAAGCGACAAGTTGCAGCTTGTCCTTGGGATAATCGTAGTTTCTCATATGATTTCTTTGTCGGTGCTTCCTTCTTCTCAGAAGATCGTCTCCTAGGTGGATGGAACAACCGGCCCGGTCACCTGTGGAAAACGAAAGCAATCAGTATGCGGAAATTACGCGTTTCTCACCATGTTTCTTCCTGAGTACGTCGAACAGCACATCACCACGATATCGAAATCGTTGCCGCCAAACCAACCCACGAACACGTACGTCATACGTCGTGGTAGCGACGAAATGAGCGAAACATGAAACTCGAAGCATTTGCCTTTCTAGACTTTATTTTGCTCTAAATCGAATACAAGGCTCTCTACAAATTGACAAAAAAAAAAAAGGAGGGAAACAAGCATTTTGGAATGTTCGACAAATCGAAACGATACGTGTACAAAAAAGAACAAAATGAAAAAAAAGCACAGTGGTGTAGAAAATAGGAAATGAACGATCGGCCAGTGAATGGAGTCACGCGATTCGACACAGGCGACGACATAGAGATACGTATCATCATATACGTATACATCGTTGGAATCTTGTGGCAAACGGAAGGGCAACGAAGAAGAGTCGCGATTTTCCGATCCACCGACCGATTGTTCTATAAATTTCACAAGCAAGCGATTTTTTTCGCATAGTAAAACGAAGCGGGTAAACGGCGATGCGTTACCGGCTTCCGCTTTGTCGTGGCTACGTTGCGACATCCGTTTCCGCTTTTCACGACCGATTTCAATCTCGGTGCAGCGCACGTTCGATTGCTCGTGTGCCGTACACCGTAGGTGTACGTGCGTTTACATGCATGCGGATTTGTCGCGAGAGAACAAGCAAAAAAATTATCTAGAAAGAATATTCGTTATCATCATAGCGTAATCGTTAATAATTATTGCTCTCTAAATAATATTAATATAAAATGGAGACAAAAATGTGTAATAATAAATCATCGTTCGTTGGCAAATACATGGCGACAAAGAAATTACGATTACAAATATGTTTTGCGTTCGAGGCGCTGAGCGGAAGTTATAGTTGCGTTATTTATTTTTACGTGCTCTCTGTTCTTTCTCTTGCATACACGCGCATACATACACTCGTACGTGAATTTGCTCTCTCGCTCTCATTTCCTCCCTGTGCTATGTCTCTCTGATATTAACGGTTGCTTTCGCTCGCACGCTCATTTTCTCTCTCTCGCTCTCTCTTTCTCTCTCTCATTCTCTCTCTCTCTTTCTCTCTGTCACTAACCATACAGTTCGGTAGCGGTGCTTGTACTAATTATAAGAATATCGTAGTTGATGTCGAGCGCGAGATTCCCTTGGTGCGGCGCAATGAATTTCATTCGCGGCACTGTATAATACTTTTGTCATAGTTTGGAGAATTGTTTCGATTCGATGCACGTTTATGTCAAAGAGAAACGGTACAGGACCAAGGGATGTCTCGATCTCGATATTTTCCACGCGGCCTCGCTCCACGTGCGGTAAATTCGCTATTATTTATTACAAATAATTGTACTGTGTAATTAAACGCGAACGAACGAAAGAAATGTAAAGGAACGCGAGTACAGCCGTTACTAAAACGCTATACTTGTTACTAAAACAAAAACAAATATATAGTGATAAAAAGGAAAAACAAAAGAACAAGGAGAAACGTATAAGAATAAATAGAAACCGAAGTAAAATAAAGACATGGGAATCACATTGCGGTTGTTAGGAATCGAGGAAAAAAGGAACAAATGTGTAACGCGTAAAGGATGGTAGTCACTATGTATGTATATGGATCGACAACGAAGATGAGTACGTCTTAGCGGATACATTGGCAGTATAAAGGCGAGTGATCGAGATTAAATTCTGTTTCCTTCGGCGTAAATAAATAATTTCTAAAAAAATATCACTGGTCTCAAAAGGGTCGGCGAGTGTCACTCGTAAATGATACATTAACTCGCTGTATTTTTCGACAGATTCGTCCTTCTAACCCTATTTGCGTCGCGTTTCGCAACAAAAGTATTTCTCCTAAAAGGAAATCAATGCTTCCCTACCGGCCCACATCTTCAATCACATCTTTAAATATATCTTTTTTAGAGATACTATCTTTTCTAAAGATACTATCTTTTTTTAAAACAGCAGGTTAGGGGATGAATCCATCGAAATTACGCGTCAACTGGTTTCTCTGTGCGTGACACCCGGCCGATAATACCGTAGAAATTCGTTCACAGCTGGATGCGCCCAGCGCCTCTTGATTTCTTTTCTTTTTTTTTTTTTTCCTCCCTCTTCTATCCTAAAATCTAAGTGTTACATGAAGGCACTTAACACAAGGCTCTCTCGGTTCAAAAGCTATACACACTTCCCTCGGTATTATCATGTCTCGTGACGCTTTTCGTTCGCTTCGCTCTCGTTACGCCACTCCTGCTTCCATTATCGCTCCTTCCATTCTTTCTTTTCCTTTCCTGTTCTTTTCTTTTACACAGTCCTCGAACGTACGTTGCGCAAACATACCAAGAAAACATATCGACTGATTCCGCTAAATCTATTAGCGCGCAATTACACATCGCAATCATTTTTATTCTCACATTTTTCTTTTTTTTTTTTTTCTCTTTCTCATCAATAATCACAAGACGTGTCTTTTGAAAGATAGGTGTAACGCGAACGAGTGCATCGCAGTGCCTGACTGCTGCTCATAAATTTTTACTTATGATATAGATTCGCTTATAGGTGATTGATAGCAGGACGTTTTCAATACGACCCTGGTATAAGGATAATCGATAATATCCTTCTTTCTTCACTTTCTACACTAAACACTTTGTTTCACCCCCTCCTACCTCGCGTTCGCGTTCCACCTCGCTATGTATAATGTAATACATTCACACGTGTAACTGTCTTTCGAGTGGAGAGCCGAATTAGATATTTTCAAGCATTCGATTAGACTCGAAGAACACTGGGTAATTAAAGACAAAAGTACGAGTCGTCGCGTTGCGAGCAAATTTTTAAATATAAGAGAAATATAAAATTTTCTTTTAGACAAACAGCTGGCGAAACGAATATGCGAGCGATTTTCTGTTATACAGAACACGCAGTCTCGTAATTCGTTTCGTTTGCCTCTTTTCATACCCGTGTTCTGAGTTGACGCAAGTTTTCGACGTTGCCTGTCCATAAGTATCTTTTATATAATTTTCTTCTCTATCTTCTTAAGATCTAAACGCGTTTCATTTTTGGACGCGATGCACCAAATAGATGTTTCAACTGTTTCTCACGGGTTCACAGGCCTTCCCTTTTTACCTATCTTTTCCTGAAATTTTTCATTACGGGAAATTAACAATTATTTTCTCTCCTCTTTCCTACCATGCACGTCTGTACGATAGAACGTCATACGTTTGTCTCGCTGATACCTTTCGTCTCTCTCTCTCTCCCTCTCTCTCTCTCCCTCTCTTTCATTGGCATTGTTTCATGTCCGTGCACACAGCATTCGTACGCGTCACGCGTAACAAGAGCAACCGATTCGTCGGAACTAGTACGGCTGAAGAATGTTCACGAATTTGGACAGATATTTTGCCCAAATAGAAACGAAGAATAAAGTTTTCGATGGGGCATCGCCAGATTGAAAAGGCAATTTTTTGGCTCTTATTTTCCTTCCTACAAATTTTCTCTCTAACCACTAAATTTCTCTTTAAAAAGCGAATGCTTTGCAATCGAATCTTATTTCTGAAATTCTGTCGCTCGAGGTATAATAATAGAAATACAATAAGTTATACAAAAAATAAAGCACTATACTTCCTAAATTTCTGGATAGTATGGTTGATCGCGCTCTTCCTAAATTGCCCTATCCCGTATACCTAACTGTATGAATCTTTTCGATCTATGTTTGCCGAAACCGTTCTTCTTCTTACGATTAGTTTATTTTCTCGCAATAAGTCCCGCGAAAAAAAGAAAAGTTTCTGCCCTCGAAACATCATACGAATGCCAATTACGCCTAATATATAATAAAAACTATATAACTATATTTCGCTTTTCTTTTACTGATCTTTTTATTCGCCTTGTTATCTCTAATAATATAAATGTCGAATGATCGAAAAATTCCATTGCAACAAAGCGTTAAACAATTTCTTAACAGAATTCCTATCGGCAAACAAAATCTTGGTAAATTTTGCAACATCGATCGTACGGAATTTCCGTGAAATTTTCGATAATAGATGCGATCCATCGCGAGCTAAATACATCTAATCAAAACTCTGTGGAAGAGGCGAACGACAATTACTAATGGTAATTCGAACCATTAGAAATATTCTTTTGCTTTAAATGCATTTTAATGCCAAACTATAACATAAAAATATCAAAATATCTTTTTCTTTTAAGCTGGACGTTATTAAATCCCATTCATTCGATACCATATAAAAATACTTCCGATTTCAACAGTTACTAATAAATGGAGCCCATATTTTTTAAACGATCGTACCCCGTCCAAGTACGGTTATTCTACTTTTCTACGCCTTTCGAAACGTTAAAGATTTCAAACTCTCTGGGTTGGTAAAAGGACCAAACAAAAATTGTTAAAAATTATCGACGTCGCGTTTCATTTCACCGTCCCTTCTATAAATACTATCTCGATATCTCAAATGTCGAAAATCATCGACTTTTATAATAGTTCATATTTTTCAATTGCTTTTGGTTAGAGTGTTCCCAATCCCAAACCGACACCCAAAATAAAGAAAATTCAAGGTATTCCACCTTTGCTTACCTGCGTAATGAAAACTTAATTATAAAAAACAAAAAAGAAAAAATAAGTAAACAATTATAATAAACCCAATTATAATGCGTAAGACACGAGTTAGATAGACCTGATTAAAAGCAGTAATAATTAGCACGAAGGATAACTTGTAAAGAAGCTAATCATTTACTACGACGACTCCCTTGTGTATCCATATGATGTGTTCGTGTATATGTGCGTGTATCTCTCTTTCTTTCTTTCTTCCCTGTGTGACGATGCGTATGTAAGTGTATGTGTATGTATTGTTTACGTACATGAGCACACACAATGCTTCTGTCTATTTATTTCAAAAATTTTATCCCCTCTTTTCTATCTACCCTTCCTTTCCCACTTTTTAATCGCGATATCTTTATATTACTATATATACGTTTTTTTTCAGCTTTTTTTTAAATGCTTTGAAACTGACGGCGATCCCGAATTACATGGTTCTCGCGACATCCATTGTTCTTAAGATTGCAAACGTTTGACTTTTGCCATCTTCATCGTCTTTTCCCATGTTACTTTGCTTTTTCGTCAATCACGATCAACGCTTGCAACAGTTGAGCAAAACGATTCCAGGAAATTTCAGCCGTGGAAAATGCCATGCTAATAAACCATTTAATATTTGCGTTTCCTTCTTGACAATCGCTTGAAAGGCACATGTAAATGAACGGATTTACGTATGCTGTTATCCCAATCATCTCGCTGCCGTTTTTCAGCTTGATCGATCGATTAACTTACGGAAAGTGTTAAGCAAGAGCTTTCGATACGCGCCTTTCACCATCCAGCGAAAAACGAGAAAAGTCGAGTGCAAAATGTTTCGAGAGGGAAGAAGAAATAAACGAAACAGGAGGAAGTCCTGTACAGGTATACAGAATCGATAAGAACACACGATAGAGATAATCGAACGCAAGATTCTATGTTTTAGAATCTAGAAAGATTACTAGCGTGGTCATGTTCAAGCTGACATTGGAAACGAGCGAATAAATCGATTATCCGCAAATTTTGTCGCAAAAATGTTATCACAATGATAGGAATAAGTATCGAAAAAAGGGATAGAAAACATGACGTATGCTTGCATGTAGACGGATTCGTTTTTAGGTTTTGCAGGGGAAATGGTGAGAAACGGCGCGTATCATCCGCTCAATATTTTCTTCTATGCCCGTTGCTCTTATTCTTCGCGTCAAACGGTCTCTAGCGTTTGTTTCTTTTCATTTTTCTTTTTTTTTTTCTTCTTCTTTATCGCGATCGTTAGTACCACTTTTATCCAGATCGAAAATCCTCCACGCGATCTTTACCCTTTCACGCAGACGCACACTCATTCTTTCACTCTTTATTTCCATTCGTCTTGCTCATAGTTTACCAGCTCCCTACCAAAAATTTCGCTCCATTATTTGTTAATATTCGTCCGGTCGGCTTGGCCGACCACAGATTCTCGCACGGAGAACGCTAAGGCGTCTCTTCGTTTTTTTCTTCTTCTGCTTAGATACAAAAAAAAGAAAGTAGTCATTAAATTCTACGATCTAGCTAATAGTACTTCTTACATGTCTAATAATCTAGTAATCTCCGTCAATGACGGCGGTCGCGTCGGTTGGTTCGTCGGCATCGAAATTGCCGACCTCTACGATTTCTACCATCCCTCCCGACTACATATATTCCCGCGAACGTTTGATACCAGCTCCGCTCTCGTTCGTTTCGACCGCCGTCACGCATCAAGGCCTCGCAAGGCAGTAATATTATCGATTAATATTTATTTAGTTACTATGCATCAAGTCGATCCATAAACGTATCTATCGTCTTCTCTTACCGTCTTTTCGTCGTCGTCGCTCCTACTACTTCTACTCAAGCCTACTCTTGTTTCTAATCCTCTTTTCGGATTTTTCTTCGCGACGAAGCGCTCATCTGCTCCCGTTCCTCGAACGTAAGCTCTCTTTCTCTCTCTCTCTCTCTCTTTCTCTCACATACACGCACACACATACACACACGCGCACACACTTTCGAAACAGTAGCTGTTTGTTCGCTTAGCATACAATACACGCATTGACGAACGAGTTGTCGATCGATCAAATAGAATACAGGTTGGCGAAGAGAAATGCTATGACTGGTACGATATCGGAAGAAAAAAAAAACGGGTCGAAAATAAGGAATGGCTTAGTTATTGCACTCGTACGGAGGAGAGTCGATCCTGGCCTGCTACGTGTCGCTTGATTCGAAAGCGTATAAGAGATTGGCGCGAACGTCCCTCCGTTTGTGTTTAAACCGCGATCGCTGTTGTCGAGACTCGGGACTATTTTCGACGAGGAATCCGTGCGGCTGTTCTGCATCGAACGGACCTCACGGTACGAGGATCGATTCGTGACACGGGGATGCTGTGCGCGAAAGACCGATCGAAAACTCGTTCGAGGAAACCGCGAAGCGAATACGCTCAACGAGAAAAAAATAGAATTAAATCTACCGCTTCGTTCGCGTCAGACGTTGCGCTTACTTACACTGTATGTAATATGAGTTACGAGTATAGTATAGTATAGTAATATAATAAAGTATAGCATAGTATAGTTTAGTTTAGTTTAGCTTGTCTCATAAATATTGTCTACAGTATGGAAAGTCGGGCAGCCGTGGCGCGCGTATTTGGCGTAGGAATACGGGACTCGATGCCAGGTAATCGCCGAGAGCACGGGCACGTTTTCTGGTCCGCCCCACCGTTACCGTGTATGTGTGTATGGGCCGAGGATAGTCGAACAAACCAACTGCTCGAGGAACATTTGCGACGGTACACTTATCACGATCAAGCGTTACCCGAGACCGATAACGATAGATGCGAAAAGATACGACCGATCGATGAAGAACGATCGGGAACGTTACTTACGGTTATTCGTCAAGTGGAAGAACGTTGTAGAAAAGATCGGACGATGGAGGGATAGAAGGTGAACGACGATTGCGTCGCGACGGGCCCGCGCTCGGCAAACGCGATGCGTCGTTCCATCGAACCGGTTAACGTGCTTCTAGGTTTGTCGGCAGTGCATAACAAAATATCGTACGAAGAAACGCGAATGATCTTAACCTCGAGAATCACTTAATTAAAAAGCAATAATATTATACGCGTTATATAATATAAATATATGTATATACTTAAATGCATCGTATAGGAATCTACTAGGTTCGTGTATCTGGCAGTCTGATGATCACAATGCTATAGGAATACCCCGCTGAACTTAAAATATATGTAACCTTGTGTACGTGTATCTGTATATAAGTATACAGGCACGCGGGACGCGCGCTAACGTGTGTGTGTGTGTGTGTGTGTGTGTGTGTGTGTGTGTGTGTGTGTATGTGCGTATTGCGTACGCGTACGTGATTGTACGCATATACACTTTTAAAGTCCCGTGTATGGAAGGAAGCATTAGTGAGAAGCAAAAGACGCGCGATTCGATCGTATAGAAAAGACCGAATCGGTGCTTAATACTGTACCCTCTGTAGTTTACCGCTTGAGAGCGGCAGCGAGGGATGTAATAAAATGGCTGCCTTCGTCGAAAAGGCCGAAAAGATAAACGCGAGTCGGAATGACAGATCCGTGTCTCGTCACATCGTAGCGGACAGGTTCTGCTTTGAAGGGATATTATCGTGTAAGTGTTTTCGATTCGAGTTCGCTGATGCGACGCTCAATACGTATGTCGGATCGTGTAAACTTAGCGCTTAAAAAAGTTTGGTGTATGTGGCGTGTGTCGAATCTAACTTTGACACGAAGCACGAGAACCAGATCGAAGAACGATCCCGCGATACGATGAAGCAATTATTCAGTGAAATTTGGAAAATGCTTTCCCTCGCGATTTTGGTGTCCCTGGTGAGCCACGCGCGCACGGCTTAGCTCGTTTAAAAATATGGAACCAGTGTGACCAGAATGGTTGCTATTGGAAGAGCTCCGGTTTACCGGGCGGTCCTAATCCGACTCGGGGCGGGCTGTTCTTTACCGGGACGATTCTGCTTAATGATTCTCATTCGACTCGGATTTTCTCTATGTTTGCTCCAAGTCGTTTTGGCTAGCTCCTCTGGGATCCGCCGAACACGTCGTACGAACGTACTTGGCCCGTGTCGGGCGATCGAGGATTCGTTGATCGTGTCGATCGTGTTTTGAAAAAACGCGTCGATCGTGTTTTGAAAAAAACGCGTCGATCGTGTTTTAAGAAAACGCGCGTCGATTCCAGATGGAGGAATGCCGCGATGTGATCTCGACAAACATTTCTTGTCGATTGGTATGTATGCGTGCGTGCGTGCGTGTGTGTGTTCGTGTGTGTGTGCGTGCGTGTGCGCGTGTATGTATGTGTGTATGTACGTGTGTATGTACGTGTGTATGTACGTATGTATGTATGTATATCGTAATTGGAGTGAACGCAGTTGTCTCCGAAGACATCGCCCCGAGTGGGAGATTGACGCGGTCTCTCGTTAATGCGCGGTACATCTCGCTACGCGAAAATAATATTATTCAATCGATTAATTAATTAATCAATATACGTAATAATAATTAATAATTAATAATAATAAACCTTAGAAAAACGTTAAAAAAAATAGAATGGAGAATCGAGATAAGGAGGCTAGGCAGTTTGCCGTTTTCGGAGGCTACCGCGGTTGCCCGCGGATAGCTGAACCAGCCGCGTCGTCTTCGCGTCTCACCGCTCTCGATCGGTTTCGATCGCGATCCTTGCTGAATTAGCCTCGTTCCGTTCTTCTCTTTCTCTCTCTCTCTCTCTCTCTCTCTCTCTCTCTTTGTCGCCTCTTTCTCTCCACGCGCGCCTCTGTATACGTACGTTCTCGTTGCGATCGTTATTGGAACGTGAACCAAGCGCGAAAGAAGACGGGGATGCGCGTTTTTCCTAACATCGTTCTCAACGTTGCCCGCGATGTGTGCCACGCGACCGAATATGTAGTCGTTTCTGTAGCCTCTTTCGCGCTCGGACGACGACGTCGACGGTTTCCGTGTTCACCACCCTCGTTAGACGAGCTCCTGCTTGTAAATTTTCTCTTTGTGCATTCGTTCCATATGCCGCGCGATGTGCATCTTTTGCTTCGCTCTGTACACACAGTGAGGACACTGGAATTGAGGCTCTTTGCCACACTCCCACTTCTGATGATTTCTCAGGCTACTCTTCAGCTTGTACACCCTGCCACAGGCCGGGCAATTGAAGCCTTCGGGATTCGAGGAGCTAGAACCAAGCCCTTTGCCCAATCCTCCGCCGGACCGCCACATGATCGAAGGCACGCTCCATCTGTGCCAAGCAGCCGCCCACTTTAGTCCAGTGATGCTCAGGTCTTCGGCTGGAACACAGGATTCACGACTTTATTAGTATGCTGTTCGTACGACCGCACGAGAATCGGACGGTCATTAAATCCTGGAACGCGATCGTTCGTTCGTTCGCTTGTTCATCTTTTTGGAGATACGGGTATCGACCAGTACCGAAGCCCGATCTCTTCGTTCTTTGTTGCGTCGCAAATGCGAACTTACGTGTATCAAGCTTAGACGCTAAGCCAACTTGAATCGACACAACCCGACACGACTCGCGATCGTTCCACGCTAATTTTGTTAGGGCAATAGACGCCTAAGCGCTGCGAAAATACAACCTTCGACCTAGAACAGCGATACCACGAGGACACCTTTTCATTTCCCTTTCTTCCTACCTTTCGTTCTCGATCCTCTTTGCATTCCCACCCGTGTCCTACTCGCAAGCTATCGCCATTCCAAGCAGAAGATCGATTTCGCGAGTATCCTGAAAAACGATCGCGTTTTGTTCGATAGCTTCGAGAAGGAATCGTCCGAATCGTCGTGACTAGAGGAAGATCGCGATCGTGTATGTCTGATCCGTGCGATTCGTTCTCGAGCATGATCATCTCCACGCGATCGAAATGCGTAAATTATTATGACAAGGGAGAAGAGAGTAATGCACGTTTGTCGTATCCCTACGTTCGAGCCCCAAGCAGCTAGCTATAAATTTCGCATACGAAGAAGGAGCGGTATTTGTGCGTAACGAAAGAAACAGAATGTACATACAAGTTCAACCAAAAACAGGTATAACGAAGCGAGTGATCCGTGCCTTTCCGAGTCCAATAGTCTGTTCCTTTCGACGCACAAGCGATAAAAGACGTGTTTCTATGTACAAGTTTCGAGAAGAGTTAGTGCACATGCTACTCCCCTAATATCGACAAGAAGAAAAAGAAATCAAAAATTCAAGAGAGAAATGCAATTGCGAGAAACGCGTCTGATTATGACGGGAAGGATCGCAACGATGTGGTGGTCGTACGACGAACCGTGGGCCAAATACAGTCGAAACGCACTTTTTTCGTATTTTTCCCTTTCTTTCTTTCTCTTTCTTCCACGTTTCTAACGACTTCCGACTCTATTTCCCACAATTGGATACGTCGGTACATCGATGCGATCGTCGCTTTCTACAACAATGTACAAGTATTTCTGTATTTAAAACAGGGTTCAGAGAGATACAAGGAGAACCGGCGAAAGAATAAGATATAGAAACAGCGAAAGAGAGAGAGAGGGGGGGACAGAGAGAGATGAGAGAGGAGGGACAGAAAAAAAGAGAGGGCAAGAGATAGGAAAAAACGAGAGAGAAAGAGAAATGAGCACAATGCGAAAAGGAAAGTAGAGTCTGGCAAACATGGGTGAGAAATACTCCTTTCGCTGGGGAAAAAAAAAAAAAAAATTATGGAAGATCAGGTATATATCGCAATGGTTCGGAGCGGTAAAATCGTTGATCCGTCAAGCTGAAACAGGTACGAACGGTTAATTGCTGTACGAAAAGAAAAATTTTGTAGCTGCATTCGATCGTGAGAAGTACGGAGGAAAAAAAAATGTAAAATCAGCGCGTGTAATGACAAGGTAGATGTTTGGAGAACGTTCTGGTACTTTTCGTCTTCTAACACATTTATTTAATCAAACGTACGAAATACGATAGGGCTTGCTTAAAACGTTAATACTAGGTCGCAAGATCATAATGCAACACTGCGACTCGTGATTGTCGCGCTTAAATATCAGTCTTAACAAAAGTTCGCTTACGAACCCATTTCTGTTCCTACCACACGTCCATAGAAAATATTCTTGTTCGTATTGTTTTTAAGATCTAATATTTAAGACCAATTCTTTTTCGTGTACTTTCCTTCTGCTCGTGAGATTTAGAAACTCGTAGTTATTGTCGTGGTGAGTCATTACGATTACATCTACGCGCATCGATAAGGCACTGGAGATCGAGTACATGATACGATCGACAAACTATTTCTATGAAAAGCATAAATATCTCGGTTTTACAAAAAAAAAAAAAAAAGAAAAGGGGAAAGAAAAAGAACAGAAAGAGAGGAAAAGAATATCGCAAAACGTATTAAAAATATAAAAATGTTAACCACACATAAATCCGATGTACATATCTCTAATAAATATCAGTCGGTGTCTTAAGCTCGAAATACAAGACTCACGATTACGATTGCTCGATGCACGCTTTTAAGAATAAAGTACGACATTTCTTTTTTTCTTTGCTTTACTTTTGTTTTAAGAGCAAAGCTAATTTTGCTTATTTTAAACAACCTGAGACGCATATTTCATTAGTACAACCTTTCTCGCTAAATAAATAAATAAATGTAAATATTACATATATATATATGTATGAGGATAGTGTAAAAAAAAGATAAAAAAAGATTCATCGATAAAATTTATCGTTAAAACACAGGTCAAAATGTCGATACTTTTTTGTCTTAATTTCAATTCTCGAGAAGCAAACTAAATTCCACTAACATCGATTCTTGAATCTTATCGAACGCCCCTACAAGCTGCTTTCGCGATTCGTTTTCGTTTCGTTGCTCGTAATATTTTGGTACAATAAAAACAAAAAAAAAAAAAAAAGAAAAAGAAAAGCAAATACGCACAACGCGAATGTTACCAAGCTTTACGGGAGAAATTTATATTTTAAGTCGATAATAATTTTTCCGAAAGCTGGCACCAAGTAGGAGGGAAAAAGTAAATGGCAGACGTGAGAGATCGATCGCAACGAATTTTGGACAATTATAGCATAGAGCAAAATTCGAATGTTGATCGTTCGAGTTCTCGACAAATGGAAATCGAAATGTTTGCACATTTAGTCGATTTCGAGCTTCGGCGAGTAAGCTAGCAAATAGGCCTCCATGTCTCCAATTCTGTCCAGGTGTTGTCGGCGAATATGTCGCAACCAGTGAGCCTTCCGTTTACATCGCTGAGGACAGAACGGACATTGAAACTGAGGTTCCTTGCCGCATTCCCAATGAACGTGCCGCTGTAACGAATCCTTCCTCATGTACGATCTTCCGCATCTACTACAGCCAAATTGTCCTGGTGGCTTCTTGCCAACGTAGTTGTAGGCCTTTGGTATCTTCAACTCGGCGAATGGTAGCCCCTGTTCCTGGATCTTCCATGCTTGAACGGGCAGATCGGCGTTCTCCTCGATAGCTTTGTTCCCGGTCGTGTCATCTGGAATCGGGAAAAGAAAAAAAGAACTTTAGATCTGTCCTGTGTTTCGCGCCACGTCTCTGCACCACTGTAACCGAGCACACATTTAGTATACAATACATACTGTGTTCGAAGCAACCTGATAATCGCTGCGTTTCGATCGGCTTAGTCTCAACAAACAAGCCAACTTGTAACCTGGCGAAACGTAGCCTTCCTCGCGTAATATGCGTATATAACGTGCAATGTTCATCAAGTACGAGGGAAACTTTTATTCTCTTTGCGTAACTTTACGCGCGTTAGCTTTCGTTGCCACCGATCGAATGTACACATTCGATGTCACGTTGTACCACGTCGGATTATTTTTTAGCAAACGATCGTTCGCAGATAAATAGAATAGGAGAACGTACTTCTCTGGAGAGTCGGTAAACAATCCAATTCTCGATTATCTACGTCTAATGGAGGAATAAATCGCACAACGGACGTACGAATACAGCACGAAACAGACGGAGAAATGACCTTCTTAGGATTAGTTACAATAAATACAACACTACTTTTGTCCACACTTTTTCATCACTCTTCAACTTTACATCGTTTGAAGGGCATGCCAAGCATACGATACAATAATTTACACGAATTCGATGACGAAGACGAAATCGAAGAGATCGTGGAATTACGTTGCAATTTTCGATACACACACTCTTTCCGCTACTCCCAGACGTTTACTTGTACTTTACATTCGACGATAAAGCAATCTTCTCACTATCATTGGTTTTTAGAACGCAGTTGACTCGTTTCTTCTGACCCGCTTCAGGATGTTGCGTGGCAAGATGTCGAAGAACGTTTCCCTTTTGATGAGACCGATAATCACAAAAAGCGCAACGAAATTTCTTGTCTGTGCCGCACGTGCTTCGATGATTGCAGCAAGATTTCGACGATTTAAAATATTTGAAGCATTTTGGACACTGGTACGGCGTCACTTGGACCACTGCGAGTTTCCAGCGAACTGCGCCACCTGAAAAATCAAATATGGATATACTACTATTCCTCTCTCGGCTCGTATTAGCTACTAGTAATCTACATGATTGACTCGTTCATCAAAACGATATATACTGTACCGCACACGATCGAACCACTGTTCAATGTTTATTCCTGAACGAAAACAATACGTACATATCCATATATTATTTCATTACAAAATATATCCACACCTATATACGACGAAGAAAAGAGGAACAAATGATACATCAAGAGAACACGATGAAAAGTTAAATTATCAAAGAAAGCATGATTCGTATATATTGTCATTTATTTGAAGCGTACATTGCACTGTTGTAGGAAAGAGCAACTATAACGCCTCAATTTTATCGTCTTTCCTACAAGACTTCAAGAGTAACAACAACAACAACAACAACAACAAAGATACACTGATTCGTAACAAAATTAAATCTGGAACGATTTTGTATCTTGCGTTTTGCAGCATACGTTTCTACAAGCTTTATCCGCGTGCAAGTACTATAAGAGAAGAAATCGCTGCATAAACTTAATTCACCGGCTTGCAAACTTATATTCGATTCTTTGGTGAGATTAATGGCCACACTCAAGAGCTGCATATGTAAATACGTAGGTGTTTGTCGTTAAAATCCTTGTTCTATTAAACTCGCCTAATCTCATAAGAATAAGGCAGCGCAAATATCTAATAGAAGAAAATGGCCAACTAACGATCAGCGATTCGCCGGAATTTTCTGTTCAAACTGGATGGCATTCGTAATAACCGAACTGTACCGATTACGAAACACGTGGATATTGTTTCTGCGTCCTTCCTTGCCCTTTTCTTTCTTTCCGCTTCTGTTTCTTTCTCTTGATCAAATTATTACACACTGTTTCTCGATGATAGACCAAACACGACGATCGATTAAACTGCGATACAATGTGAAACAAAATGTAAGAGCGTTGTTGGCATCTTTCGAAAGGCAGCATATAGAGTTGAAACTTTGCAAGATTGTTTTGTTAACGTCTGTAAATCCAATGAGAATCTCATAACGTTGGAAGAACATTATGCAACCTCTTTTGATGTTCCAGCAATCTGTCTCGTCTGTAAAACTTTTTTGGGCATAGGTCGCAATGATGTTTCGGCTCCTCGACGTGCAGTTTCCAATGCGCCGTCAAGTTATGCTTGTACTTGAACCAACCATGACATATTTTACACTGATATTTCGGTGCTTGTCCACACTCAACTCGCAAATGCCGCTTCAAGCAAGACATTCTCATGTAGGAACGATTGCAATTTGTACATTTGTACGTTAACTGTCCGCGTGTCATTCGACTGGATTTGAAGATGCCTCGATTTCTTGAATTGGTTGCTAGTACCGGTTGCTGTACCTCGATCGTATTTTCATTCTTTGGATAAAGTTGCAGCCAATAACCTGAAACGGAAAGGAACGATGTAGATAATGTTCCGGCTGATCGTTGATATCACGAACTTTCGACACAAAAAACAGCATAACACCTTCGCCTAGGAAACAACGAAATGAAACTTACACAAGGAAGTTGCGACAGAAACGGTGTTGATTGGAAGTTGTTGGCTAGCGAATTAGAAATAAAAACAAACAAAATATATAACGTGTCGTGTAACAAATAAGAAGCACGTTGGAAAATGTAATTTTTATTCATTTTAAGGAAATGATCAAATTCCGCAAATGAATAACCGAAACAGAGCAAATTCTTGCAAATTTCAATGCGTCTTGAAATTCATATCTATGAAAGAACAAACATAAAATAAGCTCTATCTCATAACATTTATCGATGATGTAGTTAACGACGATAATATAATACAAACGAAACTTTCCGCTTCCTTGTCAATTATAAATCATGCAAACACATTCATCGTCATATTCTTTCTTCGTCTTTGTTATAGCGTTGAACTGTAAGCTTTGATCGAAAGTAATTGCGACCATCGCTCATATATTATTCGATATTCTTCAAAAACTAGTAACGTGATTCGATGTTCATACAGTTTCGATTAAAATGGAAACCAATAAAACGAATAAAAATCCTCGGAAATCGTCAATGTGAAATCTCGAATTGGCAATTCGAGAGCAGATAATACACTTTAAAACGTAAACTCGTGATCGTGGTGGTAACGAATGAAAGAATAGGCATGGAAAGCGTTAACGGCCGTAACTTCTCTTTTCACGCATCCGGTTCTCCAGTTTCGCCTGTCAAGCCGACCTCTCTTCGCGTTCAAAGTTGCTCGATTTCTTCACGTCCGCCACGTGAACGTTATAGTGTCTCAATAAACTGTGTTTGTGCTTGAATTTCGCGTGGCATATTACACACTCGAACTGAGCCTCCTTTCCGCACTCGAGTCTCTTGTGCCGCTGCAATGATATCACCCTCCTGTACTGTCTGCCGCAGGTGTCGCAAGGATACGTCTCGAAACCGATGGGCAGCCGGTACCAACACGCTGAAAACAGAAATCCTTGGTTAGCTGAATGTCTGTTGGAAAATTATTTTCTCGACAGCGGCAGATTCGGTGCTTCGTCACCGAAATATTTTCTTCCGTCATAGACCGGAGGACGGTTGAATTTTCGTTTCGCTTGCTAATCGTTAACGTAAAAAGACGCTAAAACATGGAGGTATAGGAGAGTAGAATAACACTTACGCTCTTTAGAAAATAACCCGCAACAAAGATTATTTTTTTTATTAATAATAATAATAATAATAATATTAATAATAATATTAATAATAATAATAATAATAATAATAATAATAATAATAATGTTAATAATAAAATTAATTGCAGATAATCGTAATAGATATTCGTAATCCGACAGATAAATCTTTCCAAAAAGAGAGTTTAAAGTGCTAAATATCGGAACGAGTATTCGAGAGAGACGACTTGCATTCTTTCCTCGTTAATGCATTGTTCATCTGTAACAGAACTGAAACAAGGAACATCAAAGACACGAGTAACATGCGGAAGGTACCCGTTTCCTTGAAATGTCCAGCGGTTATAAAAGTCGGATACATTGCGGAATTAGTCGCGGTTGGTTGGTCGATTGGTCCCCGTGGTATAAAGCACGCCAAACGCAAAGTCGCCTCGAACTTAACAACGGAAAGTACAAGGGGAAATTGGGTAGAACGAGTATATCCTAGGTTAATTCGCCAAGCAGGTCGATGCGAGCATCCGTAAATACTGATATCAAAAATACTGGACTTCGTTTAGAAAAGTTCTCCCAACGAATCCTTTCCTTTTCTCATTCTTTGCAAATGTATATATACTTCTCCACCTCTGCCTCTTTCTACCATACGCATGTACGAATGTTCATATAAAAATGGGAAAACGTTACTACTTATAAGGCTAGGAATATATACTTGTACGTAGAAGGACAAACGAGTCGATCTCGATAAAACGAAGGAATGTTCGAGTGAGGAATGTTCAAGTAGTTTACATCTTCCGACGAAAGCGTTTTTCCGCCTAAATGAAAGTCACAAACCGCGTGGGTAATTCGTAGAAAGAATAGCGCAGAGATCGACTCTTTTGTTCGCTTGAGCAAATTTAGTCGATCCTTCCGCTGAATTAAGATTAAGAGGAGCAAGTTTCTCCGCATTGGTAAATTCGTTTAAAAAGTATAATAATTCCTAAAGATTATAATGTCGATTGTCCCGTCTGCGATTCTTCGTAACGTGTTTAATCCTAACGAGTTTACGCAGTATCAAATTGGACGTCCGTTAATGATAACCATCGTTATCATATTAATCGTTATTATATTAAGTATTTCGCTGATACTGTGCGATTACGATTGCTTGTCAAATCAGACATTCTGAATGCGATTACGATTCACAGAGATTCGTAGCGATCTGAAAAGAAAAAAAAATATATGGTACGCCGTTATGATTCTTACGACTCATCGTCATCTATATCTCTCACTTTGCCACTAGATTTCATTTCGTTTGTTGCACGCGCTATAGTCGAAGTATACATTGCACAAAGGTATCAAAGCTATCGCGCGTTGTATTCAAACGGCATTCGAAGGGCAAAGTTGAAAGATTTGGTACTTTTATTATCGTCTATCGTAAATCTAAGTGTTTTCAGGTAACCGATTTTCCGGAGATAAATGCTCGCGATAAATACACGATCGCTTTACGCCTAAGATTACTTTTATACATATCTAGCGCACACGCGCTTATACATGTACGTGTATACTCTCACACACACACACACACACACACACACACACACACACACACACACACACACACACACATATTTTCTTTTTTCAGTTTTGTCGAAGGCACTATCATCGCTTATCCCTATTACATCGAAATGATATATAATTTCATGTGTACTATTTCTTCAGTTCCATTTACCTTACGTACCTTGTAATGTTTTAACATGAAAGTATTTAACTTAGTATCTAAACACAAAAATGTCTAAAGTATATATGAAAGTACAAGAAAATGTACGTACACGACTCTAAGATAACAAATTTCATAAGTGGTAACACGATCGTCAATGTAATTTCGACGTTGATCAGTCGATGAGAGAAAGCGGCTATCCTAATCTTTTGCGTGCGAGATAAATGCGTTGTTTGATAATGTTATTTTCACTTTACGATATCGTAAGAGACGAAAGTACCACGAGTAGTCGTACATTTTTAGAATAAATTATTCCTTGACATTTCGTGGATAATGTATTAAAGTTTGCACCGATTGTAGTACGATCCTCGTACGTACTCGATATACGTATAATAAACAAGTTGAAAGGAGATTTAAACGATAAAGTAAATGCCAGTTCGACCTTCGTTTGGCAATGGAAAATACAGGGAAACGGGAGAAAAAAAAAGAAACGAAAAGAAAAGAAGAAAGAAACAAAAAGCACAATTGGTTGTCGATTCGATCAACTAATTCTAAGAAACGGTTTTTACAAGATAAGAGTAAACAGATACTTTAAATAACGACAGATAAGTTGAAATTATGTACAGGTATAGAATCAAAATATAATAAATCCTTGTATTGAGGTAACAAACTCGGGAAAAAGAAAATCGAACGATTCCTTTTACTATTTCGTCGTCTGCTATTTACAACGCCCGAATGCAATTAACTCTAGATGACAAACAAAACGAAGGAAAAAAAGGGAAATAGTGCAAAATTAACCCGATAAGGTACGAGAAGGAAGATAGGTCGAATCGAAACAAGAAAAGCAGATAAGTGCACGTGTACATGTTCCGATTTCTAGGACGATCGTGTAAATCCAATAAAATTCTAATTTTTAGAATTTTAGATTCTAGGCGCTTTCGTCGTACTCGATTTTTTGATGGTGACGCTTGTAGTGTACCGTCAAATTGCCACGTTGCCTGGCCTTGTAAGGGCACATAGGGCACTGAAAGGCCGGCGGTTTGCCTCCGCATTCGACCATTTCGTGACGACGCATCGTGCTTTTCCATCTATAACCCTTTCCGCAAAATTGGCACCGAAACTTTCGTTGTTGCTCGTGCGGAACGCCCATATATACAACACTAAGATCACAAGGCTGCGGCAATACCTCGAACGAGTCAGGAAATACCACCTCACGGGTAGACGTACGCGTACCACCACCATTGTCGTTTCCGCTATCGTAGCTGTTACTGTCCCAAGTGTTGCTGGCGCGTCTGCTCGCCAAAACTACACCGCCTCTCGTCGTGGTTGCAGTGGTCGACGTCGAAGGGCGACCTCTCTTACTGGTTTGCTGTTGCTGTGGTTGTTGCTGCTGGTGTTGGTGCTGCTGCTGCTGCTTGCAATCCGATCGTAATAACGACAGCAATGCAACCATTCCTGCAACAGGTCCCGACGCCAAGCGAGACGCGAGATCGTGGTAAAAGGTTATTCGACTAAATTAAAAGAAAATCAACGAGAAACAAAAACGCAAATTATGACGGACGGTCGTAGGTGACGAGAAGGATAGCGTGGTAAAATGGATGTCAAGGATGTCGAGTTTCTTCTGTCGAGTTCGATGCACGAATAGTTATGCGGCAAGAGAGATCAGTGAGATTAAACCCGTAACCAACCCAACACATAACGTATCAGCCAATAGCCCCGAGAAATAAGTGCGCCCAGTGGTAAAATTTTGTCGTGTTTACGTGAATAGGCGTGAGGTTTTCGAGGGAGAGAAAAAGACGGAGAGACAGGTTTGCTCGCACAGCTACGTGGCAAATCTATATAGAATAACGGTGAGCTTACGTTTGCTCGATATTTACTTAATATAGATCGTTACTTGATCGTAACGATCTGCGCTCAATCATGTCTCTCCATCTTCTCCGCAACCTCGTTCATTGATGAAAAGATGCCAATTTCCAACCCTCCACAATAAAATAATCAAACAGAATGCTTCGCTCATCGTAAAATAATCTGCTTTCGTACATATATATTGGAAACTATATCTATTAATGTACAATATGAGATATGTACTTTGTTGTAATCAATGAGTTTATACATTGTATACGTATATGTACGTGTATCTCCTTTTGAAACACGTACGAGTATTCTTGGGAGAGAAGATAAAGACAGGCGAATCGTTTTAATTTTGAAATGCAAGCAATCGCTACACATTTACGTAGTCTACACTTGGAAAGTAACCTTTTTTCGACCACTGGGACGATTCGGTGACGTTACAACCGCTAAGCGACGCTTACACAAAATGTGCTACGCGATTTCCTGAAACAAAAACATGCATCGACAAGTTTAACGGCAGCTGTGATAAATCCGTGTTCAATGAATATATCTCAGAAAGAACGATACTTATCGTTGTTTTAAATGCAAAAATCTTATCGATGCAATTTACCTGTAAAATCAAACGAACGATTAGCAATTTTTTTAAACGCTACGGTACTGTCACACGTGCTACAAAACTAATATCAAGGATAACGAATATACAAAATAAATAATTAGACAGTTGTAAAGAACGCACACGTAATTATCCATGGGCTTTATTCTTATAATATTGGAATTATAAGGGTCGATTATAGTCAGGAAGCGACACGAATATGTTTTATTCATATCGATCGTGTAACATTTTTGTACGTGCGAGAAATCTTCTTATCTTCTATCGGAGTATTGACGCATTTTTCGTAATGCATCATGGTCAGAGAAAATAAACACCACGCGATTCTAACTTATTTATTTACATAGCTGTTGAGCAATTTCCTATGCTTGTGCGCCACGTGAGAATCCAAATTGAATTTCCGTTTTGAGCTGAAGCGACAGTAGGGACAGTGGAATTGTGGAAGCATGCCGCATTCGAGTTTCAAGTGCCGGTACAGAGAAGAGGCGTTCGAATAGACCTTCTGGCACTTTCCACAAGGGTACTTCCTTCGCGGCTTATTCGTTGTCCTAGTCGAACAGTGTAGCCAGAAATCTGTGAAAAACCATTGCGTCAGCCAGATTATATATCCGCTGTGAAAGAAAGATGACATTTAGATTTAAAGAAAGAAAAACACTTTCGCGACTTTCGATTTTTTACGGGAGGTGATCGAGTAAATTTGCGAATAACGAGACAGCTAAAACAGACAAATAAAGATTAGAGATAAAGATTAAAAGAACATGAGACGCGTTCAACACGAAAAAGAATATTAAATGTCACATCTACTACGATAAGCTAAATAAATTGGTTGGCTCCAATCCACATAAATAATCAAAAGAAAAGAGATACGAAAGAGCGAGACATCCCCGTGAGAAGTAATCTGAAAAGAGAATGGAAAATCATCTTGACAACTGCCACTACACGGCACAGCATACTTGTTGTTCGTCCGTAAAGAGAGCTTAGTATCGATGTAATCGTAACGCAGTAGCCTTTTGTATCAGAATATAATGCAACATTTATTTCTATAAAAAGATATCCGAAGTAACAAGAGAAATGGCCACGCAGGAACGGTGCGCGCGGCTGCATCCATTTAATCGTTTTACAACTGTCGCAAATATCGACGGGTCATGGGATACGAGGCGAATCAATTGTTAACATTGTAAAGCATTTTGTAGTGAATCTGTCGGATGAATTCGCCGTTTCCGGATGTTAGGAGAACGGGCCAACATTCCGGGCTCTCTCGCACGTGCCGATGCAAGGACTTCCTCCATTTGTACGATTTCGAGCAGGCCAAACAGGTGTTCCATTCTGAAAAAGAAACGCGTTCGTTTCGTCAGTGATACGCTCGAACAGATTTCACAGCAAAATACGCATGGACGTGCTCTAAAATCTCGCGGCTGGTGCTGAGGTCGATCGTTCCTTTACAGAAATCAAACCACTCACGCGATTGCGATTGCGATTACGTTCTATTAGGTGTGTTTCGTGTGCAGAGTGGCTCGATGCAGGCAGAATTAGAGCCAAGAGCCAAGAGATTCGAGCGAGTTCGTTATAAACACCGATCGTCTTTCCGTTATATAAATAACGACGTTATCGTGTCCAACGTCGCAATCCTTTGGACGATATGTCAGCCTCTTGCTCGAACGTGTACCGGCAATTTGTATTTGCCCTTAATCGATCGATTTAAAAATTCTCTTTTCGTCTTCGCTCGGCAGCTAATTTCTGCTATTTATTTACAAAGATGTGTGTGCATGCTATCGAGAAAAATTTACATTATATTACAAACGATCTCCCTTTCTCTCTCTCTATCTTGTCAAGAAAAAGAGAAACACGCACAATGAGGGATATGCACGTGAAAAAGATTACCTCTTACAGAGGAACGGTTGCCAGCAACGCGAATATCCAGTCTGATGGCAGAGTTTATCGGTACAATAGTATCGAATTAAACTGACAACGTTTCTTTGAATCGGCGAAAGTGTCCAGTCGCGTTGCAATAGCTGCGCGGTTTCACATCTAGCAGTTTCAGTGATCGAATACATTTGTATTTTCTGAACACGCGCGTCCGATCGCGATCTCATCTCTCGAACAACTTTCCGTTTCAATCGTGCTTTTTGTCCATGTTCCAACAAACTACACGCTAGTAATTCGGTTCTTTTCGGGCAATAGGGACACTGTGCATATGCACCTATAATGTACGCGTACCCAAAATTCTTGCACGCGTGCGATCGATTCCCGGTTAGACTTAGATAATCTGCAAGAAAAAAAAGAAAGAAATCACAAACTTCGGTTAGTCCAAGTCGAAGAACCAGTTGATCGATCGTTCTTTTCGGCAAACGCTTGGAGTATACACCTGTTACCGTATTCATTATCGACAAGTATATCTACGACTGTCCTTTCGTTCATCGATGGATCAAAGAGAATATTATCGCCCGCGTATGTGTTGTGTGCGTGCAGCTATCTAACAACTGACGGCATCTTTGACCGGATCAACCCCCTATATATCGATGAAAGACAACGACCACGATGGAGCCGCGGCAAAGAGGAAAGCGTAGTGTAATTCGGTTGTGTATAATTCGATTCAGGTCCCGCGCACATCTCGGTAATTTTACATTAATTGTACTGCACCTCGTCGGCGAGATCAAACGAGAAACGAGTGGTTGTTTCGATGACACTTTATTGACTGCTCTTTACCTCGAAACGTATGTCTGCGCGATACAAGTATTGGGTTGGCAACTAAGTGATTCTGGATTTTGTCAATACCACGTAATAATAAAATCCGCAATCACTTAGTTGCCAACACAATATATACGTTGACTACGTTATACTTTGATCGGAAACGTTTTAGTTGAAACAAATGAGTCGAACCGATATCACGCTTCTTTCTTGTTGTCGAATTTAGTCATTCCACCGATAGAACTATCGTGGCGCTCAACGAACGTGTAACGTTTTGACATCGTATATACATTACGATCGTTGTACTAATTCGATCGAGTAGCGATCATCGCGAATGACGTTCGTTCAGTTCGTTGTAGCTTTGTCGTTGTAGACGAAAAAAGATACGGTATGGAAGAAAAAATGTTTATTCTCGAGGGACGCCGTTCGGAGATCAGGTCGCTTCAAATTCTAGCTACACAGCCGTGTTCCTTCTTCAGATGGTTGACCAGATTGAACTTCATAGGCATGATGCTGTGGCAAAAGGGACACGTGTACAAAACTCTGCCGCATTCCTCTCGGACGTGCCGATTTAGAGCCATTCTCGATCTGTACGTTTTCTTGCATTCGCAGCACGTGTGGAAACCTGAAAGGAAGGAAGAGAGATATCTTTGAGTATAACACGTTTCGTTCAATGCCGCTTTTCACGAATAAGCTGTCGCTCCACAAAAGCATCAGCAAAGCGTACTACTTCCTTTCTTTCTCCCTTCGCTTTAGCTTCCTCTTTCGTCGAGCCGTTTCGTTTTCGTGCACTTTCTTCTTTCGGTTCGATTCGAACTCTTTTGTTAATTTCGACGATATCGTCGAACCAAGTTTCCAACAACAACCAAGTTTTCAACAGTACGATTCCGATATGTTCTCCTACATTCCACGAATCGACATTCACGATCGACACTTATCGTATACATACATAGATAACACAACGTATCTAAATATCAACGTTCATATAGGTTTCTACGTTTATATCATCTTTATATATATATATAATTGTAATTATATATATAGATGTTGCATTTATTAAGGAACATACATATTCTATTCGTTGAACGAGTAATAAATAACGATCGTTACGAATGAATATAACAGGGTATGTACGCTCCGTCGCACTCTTATTCGTGGAGAAATATTTGCGGAGCATCGAAAAGCAAAGTTCGCTCCGACCAACGAGAACTCGGAAGTGAGATTGTTGTTTGGTCAAAAACATTGATCCATCAACACCGTACGGATAAATTATCTCGATAATCGAAAAACCTCGTCATCCGGCGCGGTGTCAATGTAACTTTCGACCCTGAGCCCTCAGGAGACTCGATCGGTGCACTCGTCGCCTTTTAACGCGACAATCTTGCCCGTGCTTTAGTCGCAAATGACGAACAAGACTGTTCCTAAGATTCATCACGCAAGGACAGTGAGGACAGCGGTAAGGCTTCTTCCCACACTCCTCTCGCTCGTGGCGCACCAAGCTTTTCTTCCACTTGAACGCCTTGCCGCAGCAACCACAAGGATAGACGATAGCTGAAACACGTAAAACGAATTACTCGTTATTACGAATCCTGGCAGAAATCGTGTCGTCCTTTGCTCCTGTCGTTAAACGATCTCTCCACAGTCTCCCTATTTATAATCTGTTCCCTTAATATGACCGTCGAGGAAAAAGGGGGTAAAAGAAAAGAGAGAGTGAGAGAGAAAGAAAAGAGAAAGGTCGATACAAGGAGAAAAGTTCTTGTCGTCGCGTCGGTTGCCTAAAAAATACAGTTTCTCCGATCGTTTACGATACTCTTCTGTTTCTTTATTTTTGGTATTACGAAAATACATGCATTTACGAGTAGCGGGGATTAGGCGTCAAGTTGGCGACGACGGCGTCATTCGTGCGATCCAGTGCTCGACGCGGAGCAACGCAGTTCGAGCCGATGCTTTATCCTTAATTATATAATTTTAATTTTTCTTAAGTCTAAGCGGTGTAAAATCAGTCACGCGTTTGCATAACGAACATCTGGCGAAAATTACTCTGTGTGTGTGTGTGTGTGTGTGTGTGTGTGTGTGTCCTCGGAACGTAGCTTCTGCCGTTTCCGAGAAAAAATACGAGACGTATTGGAGGAACGAGTCAAACGATGTAAATATTTTATATATAACGATCGAAGCAACATTAGATGGAAAATAAGGTTTTCGTATTTGGAACACAATCGAGACTAGCGATGTACAAGAAGAAGATTTAATCCTCTCGATAAGGTTTAGTACGTAAGGTCGATCAACGGGGACGATTTCCGTACAACTGGAAACACCACGCAAACTGCATTTTTCATCATTTTTCGAAGAAAGAACAAAATGAACGGCGATTACGATTGGCCGACGAACGCATGCAATCTTTGAATCAGGATCAAACGTAAACATCTGCCCGGCGTTCCTAGCACTCCCGATGAGATAGTCCGTATTCTTCTTTGCTGAAAACGAAGTGCGTGCGCTGATCGAATCGTAACCACGTCCGCTATTTACTTCTTGCCGCCGATCGATTTCGATCGAATAATCGTAGATCGTAACATGCAACGCGAAGAAATGATAATAGACGGTTATACGTAGCGTTGTCCGAGAGGTCCGAAGAGAACGAATCGTGGAGATTGAGGTTGGTAGTTGGGAAAGCGCGAAAGGTGTGGAAAGCACGGAAGACTCGAAAAGCAAATTACGGACGTGACTCTGATACGAATCGGTGATGTGAAGCGAGAACAAACAGTAAGAATCAAAGTATGCGCGTTCCGCTATACACCGGTTGTTTCGTCGTCGATTCGAAAACCGTTTCCGCTAGAGGAGCAGGCAGGCACGAGGAAGCTTCGACGCGAATTAAGGCAATCGGATACCGCGTCGATGAGACGCGGATCGGAAAACGCTCGAAGCGGAAGGTTCAGGTGTTCGGTGACGTGACCTTGAAGTGTTGTTCGGCCTGATGGGCGTGTAGAATGAAGGCCTTGAACGCAGCGAATGGACACAAGGGACACTTGAACTGAGGTGGTTCGCACTTGTGCTTCAAATAGTTGCTCCACATCTTGTAGAACTTGCTGCACATTGTGCACGTATAGCCGAGAACCTGGTCGCCCATGTACATCTTCCGGTAGGCTGAAAGCAGAGGGACCAAGTTAGTAATAGCCGAGTTACGGAGACGTACGGAGGAAAGAAAGAGGGCCGGCTTCTTCGATCGAATCGCGTCCCCTATCAAATCTGAAAGATGGTAATCCGCGATTCGTCACGGTAATGGCAACGGTAACGGTAACGGGCGTCGTTTCATCGATCGTCGCGAAAATTATTCTTCGCGAATGACTCGATTCGATCGGCAGAATGAATCTGTGGGCATAGATAGGAAACCGGAGGTTAGAAATCGTCAACATAGAACGCATTTCTGCGGAATCGGTTTATTATAGAAATCAAGTAATCGTCACTCGAACGTAAGCGTGATTGCAAAATTCGGATAAGTCAATCACTGTTACGAAACGACAAGCGTAAGTTACTATGTTCAACCAATTATCAAAATCAAGGATTGCTTCCCAATCGCTTGTGTTCACCCGCTGTCCCTCGTCTTTCGCATTGTTACTCGATCGTTGTTATCTCGCCCTAGGCCGCCTGTTATCGCCTCGTTGTCACGTGCAAACTCGATACCACCCACCGGAAGCTTCGACTTAATTAAAATACCGTTATACGTAGTACTTGTTGCGGCACGAGTAGATGTTTCGTTACATCTACCGCGATCATTCGTGCTCGTTCTATCCGTGGAGTCGAGAAAAACAGTACGTACAAGTTACTTTCTTACGTATGGAAATATTTTTGTACATAAATATTTACGCGTGCAAAAAATAAAAAAAGAAGAATCTATGCTTGTAAATATTATGATACACAGAGGATTATCGCAGGTATTCGGGCTGCCTTGAGACATTAGCAGTCTTAACGTGTAATCACGCACAAATCGAACGTCGTTGTCGACGTCTAACATGGAATAAAATTTATTTCGTGTAATAGAACGAAAAATCCATAAGTCGAAGAGATAAACTGTCGGGATTGGTTACATTCGTGCGGCCGAGGCGATAAGAACATTCTTAAAAATATCCTTCGTAACGAGCAAACATCGGGTATCTCGTTCAATTCGTGCATCGATCTTCGTAGACAGACGAAGGAACAAACTATCAATTGCAAACGTTGCTGTGATGTCTCTTTTTGTGATTCTCTATACACCACTTGTGAGGAGTTTTATAGGGACAGGCATCGCACGCCAATTTCGGCTTGGCATTGACGCATTCGAATTTTAGGTGTCTCCAGAGCGACCTGTGAACCGCGTACGCCTTGCCGCAGTCCACGCAAACGAAATTCCTCTCTCGAGTATCCGAATTGCCAGCTTGACGAACTTGTTGTTGTTGTTGTTGCTGTTGTTGTTGCTGCTGTTGCTGTTGTTGCCAATCGTTCCTTCGAGCGAGTTGATTTTCTGGCTCGAACGCAAAGATGGTCTTGTAAGGCCATAATAACGCTGAAACAACAACAGCAGATATTGGTTAATGCGATCGATCGACCACGAACCTCGCGAAATGATACATAACAATTTCTCATCGAACACACAGATAACACGCATCGTTGACATTCGAGAAATTTCCTTTCTCTCTGTTACGTCGACACGATTCCACTCCATACGAAGAAGCCTGAAAATAACCTCCGCCATATACTTGAATTCCATCGCACATTTTTCAGCTCACTATTAGAGGAAACGCGAGAAACGAAATAAACATTATTGCGATCGATGTACATATGTACATACACATACGTAGTTGTTTTTCAGCAAACGCTGATACGTTCAAGGGGACGACCATGTTTATGGTACGCTGGTAAAACCTATAGAATCGTTTATTGTGTCCACGGACGAGTTTACAAAGAGTTGTTACTTATTTCGATAAACGATGTTATAACATTTACAACGTTGATAAAAACCAATTCACGCGAGAATTTTGTCAATCGCGTTTAACTTGAATCCTTCTTCTCCAAGAATAAATACTTTAGCAAACACAAACGGAAACTGTGAAGCAAAAGACGAAGGTTTAACGGCACGCGTTAATTAATAATACGTGCTTATTATATTATTCGCTCTTCATACGATACGACAACGATCGCGACAGCATAATCGCCGATCTCTATAAACGAAGAAATCAAACGACGATACACGTTTGCTCCGGGAATAATACTGATTCCTTACAAAATCACTCTAAAACTCTCTAAAACTATCTAAAACTTTGTGAAACTCTGTGAATCTCTCTGAAACTCTCCGTAATATATGAGAGCGTGAGATTATATTGATTTTCGTTATAGTTACAAATACTTTTGCTTATGAATAATATTACGATACGTGTATAGTCACCGATACGACGATGTACATGCAAAGCACATCTTGCGTACGAATCACGTAACCGCCGGCAATTTTCTTTTCTTTTCGTGCTACGACATAGTCTATGGTTGGTAAATCGACTTTGATAGGCCTTTCGAATTCCACCATGGAAAAAATAAACAAGTAGCCGCGAACGGTCTACGACTATTGCTTCGGTTCGTTCGAATCACTCGTACGATGGAAAGTCTTCATATGCCTTCTCACGCAGAATGAATAATTGCTACGAAAGTTGCACAGATCGCAACGAAACTTTAACACGCCGGTATCGTGAACATTTCGCACGTGTCTTTCCATGTTCGCCTTATATGTGCTCTTGTATGGGCAGAAGGAACAAGCGAATTGCGAATTTCTGGGATTCATCTTGCAGCCAAATTGCACGTGCCTCCTCAACAAGTTCTTCAAGGGAAAAACCTTCTTGCAGAAACCGCACATGTGCCTCTTGTGACTGTTCAACAGGGACTGTGTGGCAGCGGAAATCTTAAACTTATCGAATTCCGGAGGAAGTTGGAGACCATCGACGGGGCCGTAGTCAGTCACGTAACCTTGTACGTTCCAAACGCCTGAAACAAAGCAAAAGAACATGGATGAAGCAGAGTTCGTGAATATGCCTCGACGACGTCGTTGTTCTCTTCGGATCGAGCGAACTCGTACGACGCCGCATCGAAATCTCGTTCAACGAATAAAACGCTCCACGAGCATCTTTCGATCGCCTCTCAAACTCTCAACGAAGTGTCGTACACCGTAATTTCTGCTTGTGATGTAAAGCTTACGCTTAACGGGCCAAGGAACAACCAGAATTCAGCATACGTGCACTAACGTTAGAGAAAGAGAAGAAGATTGCGGACCGCTGTAACGTTCGTTTAATCTTGCAACGATACTTGCAGCGAAGCTTACAGAGAGAAACACGTTAAAATGTAGAATCGTTCGACGTGCGCATGTTTATTAAATAATTGAAAAATAATATGCTTGTTAGATACTTGAAAGAGAAGAGTGAAAAGGAGTGAAAGAGTTTCGTATCGATGTACCATTGTTGACGCAGTCATTCCACCTCAATGATCTTACGGTCGTTCGAATTCGAACGTTTTTCAATTCTCAACGTCCGCCTTGGCGAAAAGAAAATCCTTCGGAATTCTTCTGGAAGCGCGCGATCGGTTGGAGAAGCGACGGAAAAGACGACGAACAAAGGTAAAATTACGCTAAGCCGGAAGTCGCGAATGCACGTGTCTCATGTGCCTGAAGAGTATGTCCTTCCTGCTGGTTCTGTAGTCGCACAATTTGCAGCAGAACATCGGTGGTAATCCGCAACCAGTGCTCAAGTGACGCTGAAGGCTTGCCTTCCAGGTGTAACCTTTGCCGCATTTCGGACAGACAAAGACAGGTTTGCCGGACTGGTCCGGCGTCAGCGAGTCGTCCAACTGTTGGCCCGACAAGCCACCCCCTAAAAACCAAAAGCGTTCGGGTTAGAAATGATGCCCGTTCTTCGTTTTCTCATCAAATCCAATCAACATCGAAGTGGTTGCAACGCTTTGAAATGAGAGCGCGCCCGTCTGAAAAAAAAAAATGCGATGCGATCACGTAAGCTTCGATCTATGCACGGCGTCTCACCGATTTCAAATTTACCGTGTCGCAGAGAAAAGGAAACGGATGGCGAACGGTGGACGCCGAATACCAGTGAAACGTGACGATAGCTAATTGCATTCGCTAAGGGAGAACATCGAGATACGGTTTATGAGTCCGTACTAACCATTGCGTGAAAGTACGAAAATGTTCATAAACGATACGTTTATTACAGATCATGATAGCGTCAACAACAACAACAACAATTTATTCATAAAATTCGTTCGATTTCAAATCACACCATTTGAATTTTCTTTCACAAAGGAGATGCACACCGATCTCGAATTCATAACAAAAAGTAACATGGACATCGTGAAACGCTAATAGATCTCCTGCATTGACGCGCGAGCTCTGTGTTCGCGCAGCACATGGTACTTGAGTAGAGTGGGTATTCTAGCTCTGTGCGTGCAATAAGGGCAAGGATAAAGTGGTTCCATTTGGCAGAAAAAATTCATGTGTTTCCGCAAACTCCTCCAGTCGCTGTACTTCTTTGCACACTTCAAACAGAGAAGTTCGTCCTTGCAACGCTTCCAAGTATCGAGTGGCAGCTTATCGCAAAAAAACGGGCCTTTGGCTGAAACAGCATCGGAAAGTTGCATCAGTGAAGTGACCTTTCGCTTGAAAAGAAAGAAAGGAAAAAAAAAGAAAACGAGGGTCGTCAGAAGGTATGCGATATCGACATCTCTCGATGTCAATAAATGTATCATGTAAATAAGTAGAACGATGGAAGACGCGAATAAAAAAGTACCCGGCAATGATTTCACATAGTTCCTTTCTTATTTCCTTCCTTTTCCCTTTCTTCGTACTGCCGTGTGACAGGAAATGACGTTTAGAAGCAGGTGTTCCGAATTTCATGTAAAGGAGCGTTACACTTTGATGCGCCAGTGTAAAAGGAAAGCGTCATACGAGATGTGTAAACCGTGTATATTTATTATTCTCATGCAACGCCTTATACAACAACAAATTTTTCTTTTTCAGATCGTGTCTGTCGATATCATGGTGTCGAGATAAAGCAAAAGTCGATGCAGACTTGGATCTCATTGGATACATCACTCGTCTTTAACGTCACTACTGAGAAAAATAATAGCAAACGTGGGGCAAACAATTCTCACAGCCAAATCATTACCAAACACGAGTTAACGAAGATAATTAACAATTTTTAGTTTTTTTAATTTAGCACAATTCGACGATTACGATACAACCTAGTATAAACCGCCACTTCCTGTTTCAACTTCCAATTCTACTATATATCGTTATAAAATCCCTCAGTATATATTTCCAATATATACCCTAACTTTTTTCGAAGCACAATCTTAAAAATTTAATATTAACATAAGAATATGATAACATAATAATAATAATAATGATAATAATAATAATAATAATAATAATAATCGTGTTGCAAGCAATATTCGTAGTAATAGTACCAGTAGCAGTAATTATAGCAATAGTAGGAGAAATAATAGTGATAATAATGGTAGTAATAATAATGACAATAATAAAAGTAATAATCATAATAAAAAAAGAATAAAATAATTCAACATCATCAAAGTGTTATCTATCCAAAGTTACACGTTAGAAAGATACGCAATATTCGACTGCGTATCGCTTGACGAACCAAAGTACGTAGAATGAATACATGGCGTTTCCCTAGCTCAAGTGTACGAATACCGAACCAGTAGTTCGGTAATCTTTTGAACGAGGCTACATATGACACACTGATAACTACAAGAATATCAACGACGAGAAGACAAAATGTTCGTGTCAAGTTGTGCTTTCGTACCCGTAAAACATTTCCAAATTACAACGAAGCGTATCACTGTTTTGTACCTTAATACATCATTGATCTAACTATAAAACATTTGTCAAAGAAAGGGCACATAACCATCGCGAACATCGTGACGATAGCATGCTTATGATCTCAAACCTTTAGAAAAAATCTTTTTTTGCGTCTCATTTATATATTATACATGTATATATATATATATATTTTTTTTTTAAATAGCCGATAGTTTATCAAAAGGACATATGCTACTTAAGCCGTGGACAGATACTTATATTCATAAACAACAGACATGCGACGTGTTGAACAATTTCTACGAAGACTTTTTGAGTTTCTCTCTTTCTTTTATGTACGTGCACAGAACAGCTTCAAATACTGAAATCACAGCAACGACTACATGTTGTTTTCACTTAAATTCTACTTTATAGACTAAAATTACGTAACACAATGAAAAATCGTAATTCGTAAGCGATCTTGAAAACCAGCAACTCCTTAGAGAACATTCTTCTCAGACAAAAAAAAAAAGAAAAAAAGAAAAAAAAAGAAAAAAAAAAGAAAAGAAAAGTTTCTTTCCGATGGAAACGTTTTATGTTTTCTTCGGCGATTTCTTAGGGTTACCTTGACGTGAAAGTATCACATTCAGGAACCCGACCATCGGTCTGAAAAAATCAGTTGGCAAAATATTCTGTCAGAAAAACGATGATCTACTGACTATTTGATATTGCTAAACGTAATCGATAATTTAATGCTTGTCTCCGAAACGGGCGTCTTCATACTCCCGAATCTTCTGACTTTTCTTTTGCTTCCGCACGGCACATGTTCATCGGTTGATACTCTTAGGGAAATTAATCATCGTTGTTACTGTTGTGGAAGGTTTTTAAATGTCTGATCAGACTGCAACGTTGCGTGAACATGCTGTGGCAAACGAAACAGCAAAATTTCCTTTTGACACCGCACGCGTATTGGATGTGGCGATCGAGATTCCCTTTGGTAGCGTAGGATCTTTTGCAACGCGTACACTTCCATTTGCCCCCGTTATTCCTTCTTTTACCGCAAACTGTTCTACGATGACGATTAAGGGTGAATATGTGAGTGTATCCTTTGCCGCAGTTCGAGCATATGTAAGGTTTGTCCGTTTCTGGTACCCAATGTTGAGAAGCCCGGTATCCAATCTCCTCGAAGATATCCTTCGGATTCAGGCTTAATGGATCGGCATCGTTGTGGACATTGACCGGCGCCGGACACTTTAGGTACATTTCGTCACCCAGCGCTTCTGACAAAAAAAAACAAATAAATTTCACACGTTAAGGCGAGAGGAAACGTGAAAATTTGAAGGGGAGAAGAAAGTTTATCGAACCGAAAAGTAGTCGATAGTGAGAGAATAATCTACCGAAAGAAAACAAGTTTAAGCATTCTTCGCGATTAGAGAGATACGTGTCCCGAATACAAAAATTACAGATATGAAAGATGTTATGGAAAATAAAAGAAGATTAATTAGGGAATGGCGTTTCTTCCTTGACTTTCTTATTCTCATTTTCACCCTCGCTCTTGCTTTCACTCGCGCTCTCATTCCCACATTCACTGCAACTACGAGAAGGGAAGAAGAGACAAAGAAGAGACCAGTAACGATTTTGCTTATTCTTTTCGCACGTACATTTCAAACAACGGTGAGAAACGGTAACGATCGAACGGTCAATTAAAGATCTTCAAGACGAGATTGATCGGTAATAATTATTGTATACATACTTGTACATCGAAATGAGACGCAGGACGAATATCCTCGATAGGTGTCGGCATCGATTAGGACGAGCAAGAACATATTGTGATCGATTTCTATTTCTTCCGTGTTACATAAAGGAAATAAATTATCGGAGAATATAAACTAGATGGTATTCTACAAACTTAGAAGGCGAACGCTAAATTTGCAAACGGGAACTTTTTCTTTCTAAATTATTGTGTGTGCGTGTGCGTGTGGTTTACACGTCCAATCTTCGAGTGGGAGACGAGCGGTCGTTACGGAAAATGCTTGAAAATTGCCGGAAAATTGTATTATTATATTTATTATCTCTGTTAGACACTTGATGTCACATCAAACTATTATCGACGTTCTAGAAGACAAGTTAAAACGGACTTTGATAATATAGCATTAAAAACAAACAACACTGACTACGTTAAATGCGTTCAGCCAAAATCTGTTAAGAGACTCGAACCATCAAACACGGTGCAATTTGCAGGCGTTTATGCGTGTTTCGATAAAATCCTTGGCGCAATATCTTCGAATTCGAGGATGCAGTTTGGTGGCCACTTGTCTCTTTGATGATGTAACGTCACTAGGTCGGTCTTCGAGCCAATCTTCGATCGTAATGTTGAGCCAGATTCACGATAATGCGATCTTCTCGACGTGAATGCGGTTTCTTCGCCGAAGGATTAAGGCTTCTTCAGAATGCAGGATGACTTTGCTATCGACGAACAAATTCACTCGCTCACTCTCTCACTCACTCTCTCTCTCTCTCTCTCTCTTTCTCTCTCTCTTCCTCTGTTTGACTGACTGAAACCGAATGCTTGAACGCGAACAATCGAAGAATGGATTAGCTTCTCAAGACCTAGAGGAACATAAAGAGTAAAGTTGTGTTACTCGCGAAACAGAAATATCAGAACAATCAACGTAGCACCAATGGGGACCAGAGTTTCATTGCTGACTTGGGAGAATCGATTCATCGATCCATCGATCCATCAATCCTCCCAAGGACAATCTCTCTCACTCCCTGCTCGTTGATGCCGCTGTCATGAAAAAATTCTAGCAGTTATGGCAAAAGGATACGGAAGGAAACGGACGAACTGTGTTGGAACGTGGGCAAAGGCAAACACAAGGAGCAACCTACGTTCCGAATGATTCGAATGGAGGTGGATCTTGTGGATACGCGGGATTGTTGCTATGGAAAGAAAGAGATGAGAATTTTCTAAGTGATTTGAACGGCACTCTCGTAAATCTTAAGATTGACTGCCATTTAAAACTAGAATCGAATGTTGTAGCTGCTCTACAACAGAAAACAATGAATCTTTAGTATTATAGCATGTACAGATTGTTGCGTCGCGAATACTAAGCGGTTCGCGACATTAAAAGTGAACTGCATGATAGCGTGCAAGTACAATTTAGCGATTGAATTTCGACGTGCTCTGTTCGAGGGTTTGGATAATGTAATTTTTAGGTTTCGCCTCCTTGGCAACGTCGATCTTATGAATCGCGGTCACGTGTCGTTGCAGGCTCGTCTTCTGAGTGAAACTGTAGCTGCAGTAGTAACAGGGAAACTGCCGTTTTCCTCCGCATTCCCATTTCATGTGCCTCCTCAAGTTGCACAGCATCGTGTATGCTCGACCGCATTGCTGACAGATGAACGGAGACCTCACGAAATCTGTCAAATGCAAAGAAAAATACTACTGTCAGAAAGTTTCATCGAACAGGCGAGCAACCGGACAATTGGTATATCGAGAAGCTATCGATTTTCTGACATGGATGGAAGTTTCTAATCGACCAGTAAACGTGCCACGAGTGCTCCGTCTTCGAGTGAATTCCCAGCCATCGATAGAAGCGGAGCATTTGTTCGTCGATTACTACAACGAAACGTCCAAATTAATTGCCAGTCTCTGTCAAAAGATAGACAAACGGAGAGAAAGGGAGAGGAGAAAATTTCCCGACCGCGATTCGATCGTTTACATTTGTTCTTCGAAGGCCAGGAGAAATCTGTATCGTGAAACTGGCATTAATTTTCGTTGGCGCGTTGTGTCCATGAAATGTGAACTACACAGAAACCGAGAAACGGTTATTGTAAAACGGTTCTTTAGTTGGGACGCGCGTGCGTTTAAGTTCAAACGAATAGTCACGATTACGGTTTTCACTTTTGCTACGTGTCAAATGAATCAACGACCAAACGAGCACGACTGGTGGATAATCGTTTATTTAATTCTACATGGAGAGAGCCACTGAAAACGTTAGGAGAGCGCGACACGCGTCTTCGACTGAATCTTCGTGGATCGTGTTTATCGTCTGTTTTATTTGCGCTGCTTGAAAGTAGCTCTTCTTCCGGAAGTGAAACCTTCGTTCTTCACTGATGATCAGCAAGCAATATCTTCCAATCGATGAAGTATCAGTGACAATGATCTAATTGTGGAGACCTGAAAAAGAAAAAACGTTCGAAATTTTATGAAAACGCTCGAACTTTATTACATGGCCCACAAAGTCCGATGAATTCGGTTGCGCGAACAAATTTTGCCTCGAATCCGAACGAGAGTAGTGCGGCGTGACTGTGGTTGCCGAATCACGTAAACGGCTGATGCCGTCGACGAATGTGTACGATGCGTGGGAAGCAATGGTAGATAAGGACAAAGCTTCTCGCGAAAGTTCGCGTGCTTTTAACCGATTTATTGTTTTCCTTTCGCCGTTTAATCAGACAAACGTTACATGAACGAAGATTCTTCACAAGAATCGCGTTGCTTGTATCAAAAAGGTATCTTACTGTGAACGTGACGGTAACGAACAAAGACGTTGAGAAATATACGGCATTTAACCGTACGCGGATCTCATCCACGTCTTGCGCGGCGGAACAAAGATGTTGTGCGCGTTTAGCATATGTTGTCTTAGCTTTCCATTCTGCGTGTATCTCGCCGGGCATAGGTTACAGGCAAAATGCTTCTGCCCACCGCATTCGAATCTCAAATGTTTCACCAGATTGTGCCTCATTTGATACGACCTGCCGCATTGGTGACAGGTGAACGCTTCCACGTTCCTCAAGCATCCGTTTCTGGATCCCCAAGCGGTGATTTGCGTCTCTGTAAAATAATGAAAAGAAAGCGTCAAGTAGGATCTATCGGGGTGCTTTTGAAGTCCTTGAACTTTAAAAAAACAGTCGACGTAAGGTGTGTGCTCTCTCTCTCTCTCTCTCTCTCTCTCTCTACAAAGTAGCTAGCAGTCTCCTGTCTGTCGGTCGCTGATATGACCAGGAACGGCACTCTTACTTGGACGATTAAAGAAAATCAAGCTGTCTCGTGCGCAACGTTTATTTCAATATCGTTCGTATAATAAGGACCTTACAGTATATCTATCTTTGGTTGTTTACCTCGTCTTGTCGTTATAATTTTGTATATATACTCCGGCGAATATTCGTTGAAACCTCTGGAAACGAAGGATAGACGTTGTTGGTGCAAACAATCGCGTTAGTTATAAACTATTCGACAACGATCGATTCGCGCCTATTCGAAGGATGCGTTCGTTTCGTTCGATTCCATTTCTATCACTGAGCAAATATTCGTTTAGGAACGGAAAACTTTGGCGGAAGATAGATGTTGTGTCTTTGCAAAAGGTGACGACGCAGCCCGATATTCTGCGTGTACCTCGCCGGACAAACGTGACACGTGAAGTTTCTCTGTCCGCCGCATTCGAATTTCATGTGAGTTGTTAAATTTCTCTTCATCTTATACGTTCTTCCGCATCGTGGACACTTGACGGGCGCCTCTGTCGCGTTTGTCGTACATGTAACGTTACTCTGGAACACGAGTCTCCGTCTGAATCCTAGAAATAAACGGGAGATCCCGATTAGAGAGAAACAATCGATATTTAATGGAGTACACGATTTACGTGGATTGGACACCAAAACAGGAGAAGAATGATTTCACTGTCACATTTAGAAACTCCCTTCGAAGAAAGGCTCTTGTGTTATCGTAAGGAAAAATCAATGTACACCGATCGAGAAAGGTCGATTGGACAGCAGCAGTTCGATAAACATTAATAAAAGAAACTGGTTTTCGTTGGATGTAGAGGAACGTATCGACTCAGAAATCGTACACGTTTATTCCATTCGTATAATTACACTTCATCTTTGGACGCGTTGCGTTAGAAGGTTCTAACGAAGCTACGGCTTAATCAACAACGAATCGGTTCTCGTGAGAGGATCGTGTATGCTTCTAGTACATTTTACTTATACAGGCTCTAATCGGAAAACAGGCGATTCAACGGCGCAGGTGAACTTGCGGAATTAATCGCAATTGCTACCGCTATTTTCATACCGCGAATTTGAATTTGTAATTTGAATGTTAAATAAGAGAACTGATGGATACCAAGCGTTCGCGATATTCGCGATACGCTTTTCGCTATATTTCTTTGATAGCTGGTCACCTGTTTGAAAAGTACAGTTTTTGGTACGAGCGTTCATCTATCGACGAAAGAAAAGCGAACGAGGTTCAACGACGACGTTCAATGCTTTGTTCTAACGTGTCGTTCTAGGTTGGCCTTTTGAGAAAATCTATTCTTGCAAATGGGACAACTGAACTTGGGTTCGACACCGCACTCGTAGTTTTGATGCCTCCAGAGCGACGTGAACAACTTGTAGCTACGATTGCAGTTGGGGCAAGTGTGCTTTTTCTTCCTTCTTCTCTCCTGTTCGCTCAATTTCTCCCTAACGTTCTTTTCGCTTACTGCCGTTCGTTTGTTACACTCAAAGGTTCTGTGACGTTTCAACGAGGCCATCAACGCAAACTTTCGATTACAATCGGTGCACAGGTATTTCCTCGGGCCATATCGGCGCATCTTGTCTTGATCGCCCTTAAATGTCATGGACCGCAGGTGCCTGGTGTACAGGGCGGTATTAACCGGTGTCAATGTTGGCAACGCCAGTACCGTCCAATTGGAGGAGCTGTATTTCTGTGTGTCTGGAAACGAACAAACGAAATAAAAGACTTTTAGCATTCTCGTCGATACGCATAAGCGGAGAGCGGCGTGCGATCGTAGATCCGCACACATTTTATCGTTATCGATCTGAGATCTCAGATCGGCAAATACAATTTCGTAGTATATGTGGCAGTATACGTTGCTCCGTTCAAAAGACAGAAACTTCTGCAAATGTAAAATACAGAGGATCTTTATTTACAGGATATCGTGCAATGGCGTGTCTACAATGATGTAAATAAACGATAAATTCCACACGTATTTAAAATACGGTCGAACGCGAAGGAAAATTTGGCCGCGCGCTACACAAACGATCTTATAAATTTTGTGGAAACTCGTGATAGGAGGCGAACATGGTTCCCTGAATGTGCACGTTACCCTCGACATCGGCAAGGGCGTCCACCTGTTGCAATCTATAGCGAGGATTCTGATCGAGAAAATGCTGATGTCTGGCCAGTATGTGCTTCATCAGGCTATCCTTGTATCGCGTTCTATGTGGGCAGAAAGCGCATTTGAACTTTGGATCGATGCCACATTCGAAATCATGATGCCTCTTCAGATGATGCTTATGCTTGTACGTTTTGCCGCAGGTGGCACAGGTATGCTTGAATACCGAAATCGCAGGATACTGGGATTCCACTGAAACAGACATGAAATTTCATCGATTAGTCGAAATCGATGGTTCCCGAGCGAAACAGTTGGCCAACTTAAGTCGTCGGACTGATCTGAAACGACTTGTTGCTCGAACGATCCGACAAACAAGAAAACAAGGAACGTGAATAGGAGATAACGTCTCTCGGAGGGGATGATTAACGCACCAAACACAGACAACAATCGTTTTTGGTATAGAACGTGACAGATTTTTATTTGATTCGTGCCACTTTTTCTCTCAACGGTCGACGACGCAAGTCACGCAAAGCTGGTCCAGCTAAACGGAAAACCTTGCAACGTTCGGTAGCGTGAAAATTCGCATCCTCGTAATTTGTTCCTCGTTCTCCGTTTACTTATTCTTTCCTCTTTCCATCTCGTTTTATTAATTCACGCTCAACATCGAGAAGCATACGAATCGAGAACGGACCGATCGCTTTCGAACATTATCGAATGTATTATACACATATATGTTTGTATTTGTGTGCGTGCGTGGCTGCTTGCCTCATGTGTCTGCGTGTACATAAGAGAGAACAAATACGTCAGCTTTTGCATTTCTAATGAAATTGTCACATCCAGCGCTGTTTACGCGATGTTCGATTCGTACGTTTGATCGATCGACGGGTAATCGCGAGATCGCTGCTAGTTGTTGTTCAGGGATTTCTCTGCTGCCTGATATTCGCTGTTCGCGGCGTAAACCCAGACCTGGCGTGCTTCATCATGTGCACCTGTAGATACGACCTGTAGGTAGCTCGATAGGGACAGAAGGTGCATTGATGCATTGGTTGTTTACCGCATTCGTTTATCACGTGCCTCCGCAGGTTCTTCATTTGGTGATAACGGCGATCGCAATTGTCGCAGGCGAATCGCCCTTGTCCGCGCGATCTCCTTCGATCCTTGGGCAATCGACTCACGTAGAACCTCATTTTCGCATAATCTGCAACCAGGAAGAAATCATTCGGTTAAAATTCCAAGTTACAGATCGCGATCGTCGTTCCTTCGATCGTCGTTGAACGGATCATTTGCGTGAAGGGAACGAACGTCCTTTCATCGATCAACGTATGACGTACGTACGCCTCTAAGCGTACGAACTAGCCGTACTTACGAGCAAAACGAAAAGGAGACTAGGGGCTAAGGAAAAGAATTAAACGTTGTAATTTGTCCGAAATGTAAGACAAACGAGATACGTTTTCGTTACATGCAGATGGTATCGAACACGATTGGACCAATCGTCGTAGTTTTGGATCGCAGATCCTTGACAGAAAAAAAAAAAAAAAAGAAAAAAAGGCGAGAACGTGCCGCCACGTCGACAGCCTCGAAGTGAATTTTTCGAGTGTCGAGCGGCGAGCATCGAGCAACGTTGCGACGATGCATCCCCGAATCGATCCATAACAACTACGAATAGCCATCAGGTTAAGTATGTCAGGCGAAGTATATTTTCGAAAAATTCAAATTACATTTCACCTACGACCGTAACGGTGAATGATACACAACGATCGCTATTGTCGGAGCCCGATATTTGTACGGTAAACTTGATATTTGTATTTGTATGGGTTACACTTTTCTAGGTCTTTTCTAACGCGACCATCGCATCGTTCGATCACGAGTAGAGGAGACACGCACGAATACGCATCACATGCTTCGATATACTGCTCCTATACTTGCTGCGACGTTGTCGGTATAGGCATTTGTATCTTCTGATTTTCACAGGTTTCCACGCTCGGTCATGAAGCGACGTCTCGAGGATCATTAAACCTGACGGTTTCTCGTCCGATTCGCCGTCGCTTTTCGTTTCGCTCGCCTTTCCGCGACACGAAACCTCTCACACGGTCGAAACTGCACTCTGGGGAATCGTCGATCGTCAGATTAAAGGAGGATCGTGCGTGCATTGGGTAACCGAGATACGAGGCAAATGGGCGAAAGGGGAAGAGAAAAGGGGGAAAACGAACTGAGAAATTTGGCGAAGATGAAAAGGAAGAAAAAGAGAGGGTAGAAGGGAAAGGAATTCGAAGATTCGCCAAGAGGAACTTGGTATCTATTAAGCCGAGTTACGTCATGCTGGAATTTCGTACGATTCGATTTTGATTCCGTTAATTTGATGGAAATTTCAATGGAAAGATGCCTTCGATTCAGATTCGAGAGTATGTCGATCGATGAGAACGGAAAGAACGAAACGTCGTCACCTTACCGAAGAACGGAACATCCTGTTTTAACGATGAACATCGACTTTGGTGAAAAATAACAAATTTCGAAGAAATACCCGAATTTCAAAGTTTTCTCTTTTATTGGTAAGAAATATTTATGTATGCACGTAGAACGCGTAAGTGGTACAATCGATATCTAATTGCAGTCTAATTGGGTCGATGAACTTTCAAAGAACGTGAACGCAGTGTACATAGCTATAACACCGGTGGAATTTTCTTTATTTCGTTCGTTTATTGTCGATCGCGTATATGTATAGTAAGCGTAAGTGAATTGAACGTAAGCGATTGTTCGTTTCTCAACAGGAAATTTACTACCGCCCGTTAACCTACTTGATCCTTCTCTAATTTCGTTCACAAACCGATATAGATTTTTACATTGCGCGTGGCAATCAACGTCTCGGTCAACTTTCTTCACGGTTTCCACAAAATCCACAAACGCAAGTTGCGAATGTACCGTAGCGTTTCAAAGATACACGTACATTTTACCAAATTATGTCCTCCATCGCGTTACACCGATGCACGAATTTGTCTGTACATTGTAGAAATGGACGCACGAAGAGCACGCGACTACTCGATCGACCGTCTTCTTCTTTTCTTTCTCATAATCGCTCGACGAACAAATTCTTACGAGTAACGACACACTGTGAATACGTAACAGTGCGCATACCGTTACACGGTATGAAATTTCGCGAAAATAGAGCTACTGTGAAAAGTAAAAAAGTTTCGCCGCTAATCGCGTTTAAGGTCGCGCGTTACACATCGTCCGGCAATTAACGCAAAACTCGTTCTCTGTCTGATCACTGCACTTCACCAGCGAAATTAAAAGACACGAGTTTTGAGGGAAAATGGGACTATCACGCAAACCGAGAAAAGATCGACCGTCATCGATGTAGTCTTGAAGAGATGTCGATCGACGTGTTTCGAGTAGAAAGTAAAATAGTCGTTGACAAAGTAGATTAGTTTCCAGCGTCCATGGAGGATGACAGCTTATTCCCATTCGGCATCGTGTAGAATTCGCTCAAAAGTTTCATATGCCTGCCATTCAAGTGGGTGTTCAGGCTGGACTTGTGCTTCGTTCTGTAAGGACAGAGGGGACAGTGGAACTTGGGTTCCACGCCACATTCGTGCTTCAAATGCCTCGCCAGGCTGGAGTAGTAATTGTATACCTTGCCACAGTTCTTGCACGGATAGGTGACTTTCTGGCAGTTCAGGTAGCCCACGGAACGCGACTCTGAAAAATTCGAAAGACAGAAGAGACGGATATTAGAAACGATCGACGAAAATACCGAGGAATTCGTTCGTGAGGATGGCACTTTCGCGATATTCATACGGCAGCCGTGCCATTCGTGTCGTAGCGAGCTTCGTTGCAAGTACCGAAGCTCGTATCCGTAGATTTCGCGAGCGAGCGGTTTCGTTCGAACGGTTTCGATCGTTGTTCGAGAATTCATCCGGGAAAATACGTAACGCAAAATAGCTACGACACTATTTTGAGCCACGTGCCTCTTTGATCGTTTTTCTCGAAAAACTGTGCACTAGCTTTCGAGAATTCGTTGGCAGAGGCACGACAGGTTAAAGTACCGCGAGGAACTATGAGGCAGGGTCTCATGCAGTCTTTGTCAGGTCGTTTCCTAAAGAGAAACAATACGATCACGTTACTTCTATGGTAACTGGGTCCAACTCTTTTTTCTCTCCTGTTTCTCTTCTTCTGGCGTTCCTTCGACTCGATTCCTTCGTAAACCGATCGGATTTTACCCAGACGGTTAACTTTCAGTTACCACAGTTACAACGCAGGTCAATTACAAGTACATGATCGATACGTGATGAATCAGTCATACTTTATTACGTTACTAACTGCTATTAGACATATTTTTCATTGTATCTGTTTATATTAGTGTTGTGTTGTTATTGTTATTATTATTTTTGTACAAATAAATAAATTAATATATATATATATATATGTATAGGAAATCAATGAGAGAACGAGTCGTGAAAAAATTAGTCGCTGCAAGGCGTATGGTAATTCCAGGATTTCGAATCGTTTCGCGTGTATTTCTGCATTAAAACTGGAATTCCCAGTTTACTGTAACGATGAAGAACAGACTTGGATATGCAGTACATGTTAGCTGCCTTCCTGAAAGACAACCCACTGGCCACTGCTTCGACAGCTGATCTGATTCGTTCGAGTTCGAACTTGCATTTCGTGTATCTTCCTCCGAAAGATCTCGTCCCTCTGTCACTGTAATAGCCTCGTCCTGTAACACGAATTAATCGCAGTTGTAACAGAAACGCAAAAGCGCGTTCCACCGTGATTACGGAGAATTATCTGGCTTGTCCTCGTGCCGTTCGATTCCCATCGAAGCGGAATGCGCGTGCGTCTGGCGATGGGATCGGAGAAGAGAAGACGCAGGAAGGAAAAACGGTGATAAACGTACCGATGGCAGCGATCGAAAGACGCGTGGAAAACGCAATACCGAAAAACGCGATCGGCTGTAACGTACCTTTTGCAAAATTCCGATTTATCGAAGGTGCTTGTTACGGCGACAAGGATGAAAACAAACGTTGGAAATTGCGATTTCAAGACGATCCAATACAAAGAAAACGTCCATAAGCTTAGTTTTATTGTATACAGGAAAAGATGGTGAAACAGCCACGAACCACGCGAACGAATCGAACATCTATATATCCGCGTGTATTCTCTTCATGTGAGACTTGAGATTCCATTTTCGATTGCTTCTGTAACTACAGTAAGGGCAACACTCGGCCTTTTTCTGGCCGCAGGACGCCTTTACGTGTTCCACCAAATGATGCTTCCAACGATACGATTTAGAACATTTCGAGCACTTGTATCTGCCTCCGAGGGGATCCGTGCTTTTGTTCCTGTATATTCGGGTAGGCTTGCGATCAGACCCGAAATAATTAGCCTCGTAAGAGCACCTTTCAGATCGTAACTCGCTCGCTTCGGTTACCGTAGTAGGCTCGAATACCTGATACTCCTCCCAAAGGACCAGTTCACCTGAAACACAATATTCAATTTGTCATTGACAGCGTTCGACACTGACAGGTTCTACCGCCTTTGCACCGTCGACGATCGTCTAACGAAAATCTAAGAGTAGCCGAATAATCGTTTGTTCAATGGGGAAACAGTCACGGTCAATGGATAAGGGAACCAAGCGATAAATATGAAAAACACGAGAGGGTTAAGATTACAATTCCTCTGGGAACATTGGATAAATATATCAAGCGGAATCAACTTTATTTTCTCTCTTCCTTTTCCTTTCCTTTCCCTCTACTGTTCAAGTACGACATTTACAAATCACAATATGACAAAAGCTTACACACAAAGCGTTTTGCGTCGATCAGTTTGCGGATCTGCTCCTCAATTCCCTTACTTGTCGTCTATTTAACATCGATATCGTAGAACTAAAATATAATCGTCGTGCAAAATTTCGTTTCGTTTCATTCCGTTTAATTTCCGACGATGTTTCGTTCAAAAAATCGACTCAGACGACCGTGTCGGTGTCGTTGCAATGCATACGACTGACGTGCTTTTTCAAATTAGATTTCTTGTATGTACGAAAACTGCAATATGGACAACACTGCTGTTTGTCCTTGCCGCAAAATATTTTTTGATGTTCCACCAAATGACCCTTCCTCTTGTAGCTTTTCAAGCATTTGAAGCAAGAGTATCTATATTCTTGCCTATCTTCCTTCAAATCGTCTGACGCGTATTCCATACTTTCCATCTCATAGTCGTCTTCGTCTTCGCAAGTTTCTTCCGTTACGACGCAATCGTCTGTATACCCCTTGACACTCTCGTTTTCAAGATTAATCCGTGCGGTTGCGACGTAAACGTCGGTCACGTCGAGCAACTCCATGCGTTCGCCGATTCCTTCTCGGATCTTGAAATTGGCCACGGAATCTGAAACAAAATATCACGCGCGTTTACATAGGACTGCGTTTATACGCGAAACCGTACGTTCCGCAACATGAGAATCTACACAGGGATATATCAAAGAAGCGTATTATATCAACAGTCGTATTACAGAAATTTCCGTTGGTATTTGCGTTTCCACTTTCGTTACAAACGAGTCTACTTCAACGACCGGTCAACGTTCACCCCTTAAGGACTTGTAAACATCGTTAGAAACTGGTTACTCGGTAAAAAACAAACAAGCATTGTACGATCGTTTGTCCAGCGTTGATCGACTACGAGCAAATCATCGACGTCGGTTAATTTCGGTCGGATTGTGGCACCAGCGATTCGCAACGATCGTCAAAGTTGAATCGTCGTTAAAACGAAAAAGAAAAGAAAAGAAGAAAAGAAAAATAACAAGTGAAAGATAACGAAGCGGGACGAATCTTCGAAGAATTTTTTCAGATGGTTGGATCTGTACACAGGTATTTATTTAAAAAGCAATCGACTGCCGGACATCGTTACACAGGAACACTTAACCATCACTGCGCAGCATTCTTGCTCGATCTAATAGATTTACGGATCTATCGAATCGAATGGATAAGATAGGCTAGATGTTCATGCATCGTAAACGAACGATTCGCGTACATTATTCCTTCTAAACTATCGATAACAAGTACGATTCATCTTCCGCGTTCATACGATTACACAAAGAATGAGATGAAAGGTGACTGACGTTCACTACTTGATTAGCGTGAATACTTATATGATACGATCTCGATCGATCGTAGCTTGTCACACACGAGAGCGAACGGTTTCCTCCTGCTTCTCCTCCTCCTGCGCCTCCTCCTCCTCCTCCTCCTCCTCCTCCTCCTTCTTCTTCTTCTTCTTCTTTCTTCTTCTCGTTCTTCACCTTCCCCCCTCTTTTGTCTCTCTTTAATACTCGGATTTTGATAAAAACGGATAAGAAAGAGAAAGAAATCATCGTACTGTCTGTTTCGTCTCTCATCCCTCTTCCAGAGCAAATGTTACGTAGACGATGAATTTGTTGAACGCGTCCGCGCATTTCTCGTACGACACGCGTCAAAGTTAATTTCTCGAGATGTAGAAGCATGTTCGTTCGAACAAGGAATCGCGACGTTCGAACATCGTATCGTTGCAGCCGTGAATTCTTGTTCGAGACACGCCAGAGAGAGAGGAAATTGAGCGTACAACGTCGTAATTACAATTCTACCACTTGAAACGCGATACTCGTAAAGTCTCGAACGGTTTTTATAGGAAAAGACGGCTGCGAATGCATGCTTGTCCATACTACGATCGCTTCGATATCAAATAGGTAGGAAATCGGTTGCTAGAATTTACTGCGCTATCGTTACTTTTCTCGATATGGTAAAAATCGTGACAATACGTACGAAAAATTGTAGACTGCACGATCCGACGACGAATCTATGTCGCTAGATTCGACCGACGAAGGTAGAAAAAATAAGAGAGAGAAAGAAAAATAGGAAATGAAAGAAACGACAAAGTGGAAGAAAAAGAAAAAAAAGAAAAAAAAAACAGCCTGTAGACTAGATTGGTTTTATCAAAGAGCGGCTACGGTTATTTCGTGAGTCGCGCTACTGCATACCGATATACGGATAATCCTTTTTCGCAAATCGACACACGACACTAACTTTCAACACTCTCTAACGATTACAAATATTTGATCGTCGATGACAATAACATTTCGGAGATGTTTTGGCTTCGCATAAAATTCGGCCGATCCACAATGTGTACGTTATGCAACGAGTTAAAGGAAAATTGTTGTTCAAACGTTCAAGTGTTGAAATATCGACTCGACAAGGACAAACCAATACGTATGCGTAGTGACGGATTTACAAACACCAATGAAACCGTATGAAAGAAACATTGTTGCGAACAGCATGGTTTCCCGCGTGGAAAACGAGTTCCATCGCAAAATCCAAAGGCTTTGGCTTCGTACAAATATCGCTGAACGAAAAGAGTCGTAGACGATAAATGACGTTCAGCGAAACAGCTGTCTACTTGATGTTGTGCACCGAGAGCAGGTGCTTGAGAAACGAGGCCTCGATCCTCGATCTGTAAGGGCAATACTGGCAGGAGAAGTGAGTCTCAAACGTAACCATTCCGCAGCCCATCTTCAGATGTTTCCGTAGATTCGACGCCCAGGAGTACATTTGTCCGCAACGCGGACAAACGTGCAGCCGCGGCCTCACGATCGGGAATAAAGGAGCATCTGGAAAGAAATCTCGGTTATTAAGGAACGACGAGCGAACGGGCGTGACGCGATGCGATACGATGCGATGCGATGCGACGTGGCGCAAACCGGAAAGGACTATTTAGGAGGGCAGGTTCTAGAAGAAAGAAAAGAAAGAAAAGATCGGGGATCGCAGTGGCTAGCTTCTAGACATCGAAGCGCATGCCTTGCCAGGTTAATAGAACACAACGGATTGCGACGACAGTCCCGTCTAGTCGCCGATAATCGTACGCGCTCTTCGAGCAGAAACCTGCGAAGCTGATTCTATTCGACGGCGATCGGGACGAATAGTCGCTTCGGGATTTCCTCGAAAAGGGCATGTTCCCGGTTTCGAGCAGCTAAAAAAACGACGATGCTAACACACCTGTACTTTCGTACTCGTGCACGCGCATATACTTACGTTCTGTTTATTGTGCCCCGGATCGTTTCGTTCGGCTGCCATTGCCTGAAAATATTTGCAAAACGGTCGAGAGAATGTTAGCGTCAAGGGTTAGGTTTTCGCATGGAGTAAAAGTACACTTTATTATCGGCCAGCAGATCGGTCGCACAGTAATCCATTCGCTAATGCATGTGTATCCGATGTTTACAAAGTAAATGCCTCTTCAAATTTCCCTTGAAGTTGGACTTGTAATCGCAGATAGTGCAGCAGAAGTTTGGTGGCTTCCCGCAAGCCATTCTTTGATGCAGTCTCAAGCTGGAGGGCCAAGAGAATGGTCGACCGCACCACTCGCACGTATGCATCATGTTACCTGAAACAAAAATCTTAGTCAGCGCATTGGCAAAGGCGTAGGCTTTCCAAAGACCGTTCGCAACCGACTTTCCATTCTTCTCCTCTTCCTCGATGTCCGCTAATCCAGCTTTTTCAACGTAGAAAATCCACGTTGCAAAAGCACCACGCGATACGATACTACGTCGCGTCGCACCCGGTTTCATCAACGTAGACACTGGAATCGAATACGCGTGAAACGAACGTAACGCTTTCTCCATCTGCCAACAATTTATTGTTCGTACAGCAGATTATTTTGGCCGGGTAAATGCAAATTTGCCGGGTTCCAGGAGCGATTGCGAATAAATACGACGATCGTGGTCGGCGAATCGGTGATTTCATCGTTCAACGAGAGGATGCAACTAACGAGGTGTAAGAACGAGGGACGTGGCTCGTTATCCAAAGTGTATTCGAAGTATGTGCTTTTGTAAGCTGCTCTTATACTTGGTCCTGTGCGGGCAGTACGGGCAACATTCCTTTGGATCTTTGCCGCACTCGATTCTCAAGTGATTCTTCATGTTTCTCAGCCAGCGATAACCTTTGTTGCAGTTCGGGCACCTGAAGCAACCTGGCTTCTTGTCCAGGCAGCTGCTCGATTTCCGAGGTAGCTTCAAGCTCGGGTTATTCGAGGATAGCACCAGCTTGTGATGGCCGGCAGTTCTGCTTTGGTAACGGTATCCGGACCAGGACAGTTCTGGAAAAAGAACGGGTGTATTTTATTATTAGAAAGAATTCTCGTCTGGCCGCGTAATTTCGTACGTCGATAATAATAATAAACTGAAGAAGACAGTGGCGATAAATCGCTGTTGGAACAGAACGTGTTCAAATATTTTACAAACGTCGCTTTTTATTCTTCGTTATATTCGTTTGGCACATGGCTTTATACAGGATCACGACACTTAGGCGTACAATATGGTACGTAGGATGGGTAAAATCTCATTTTCACTCGACAGCAGAGGAATAATTCTATCTGCAAACGAAGGTTCCGCAGCGTGAAACATCTCTCTAGCTGCTCTCTACTCTATCGCGTTACAAGATTCGATTCGCGCGACTCTATGCGAGAACAGGCGATCGTCATTGTTTCTCTATATATGCATTGGCGAGATCACCGAACGGTATGGTAACGTACGAGAAAATATAAACGCGTACGAAGCGTACGAGGCTTACGAAACGAGAAACGAGGGAGGGCAATAAAAGGGTGGAGGAAGGAGGGAGTGAGGAAAGCCTCCTAGATGCTACTCGAGAACACGTTCTTGCCAGGATGATTGGTTCGAATATGTTGATAGAGATTGCCACGCTGTTTGGTTCTGTGGGCGCAATAGGGACATTTGAATTGCGGCTCCTTGCCACACTCGTGCCTGGTGTGTCTGACCAGTGTGGCGCGATGCTGATACCCTTTGCCGCACGTCTCGCACCGATACGGAAACTCGACCCGCTTCGCCATCCAAAGGGTCGCCAGGTCCTTGATCAGTGGCATCATCGGGTAGTTGCAATTCCTTTGAAAGTTCTTCGGCATAGTCATGCACGGGATCGGTATGTCTGCAAGTCACAGGAAGAAGAAAACGAGGGGCGTTAGTTGACGAGCATAAACGAGCGACTCTTCGAATTGGGAAATACTTTGTCAGATAAGAAATCCAACTACGATCAAGAACATTTCGTTTAATTGCGTTTCGTTTAATTACGGCACAATAGCTTTCAATCGACATCAAAACTACATCGAGTCAAAACGTTTAAGATTAAACGAGAATTACGTCTTCGTTATTCTTCTTTATTTTCCGTTTTATTAACTAGCAACGAAAGGGACCTTTATCTTTATCTAGACAAGTATACAGACAAGAGTACGAAAATATTGCCGGTAGGAGTTTGAAAAGGAAAAATGGCTATTCAATTTCCGCTCGTGTTATACACTTCGAGCACCGCATAACGGAGCCTCGGGTGACGATGTTCGATGTGCCGGTGGATCTGGTCGATGGTATCGCCCACGGTATCGCAATAGGGACACATCTTCTTCGACTCGAATCCACATACTCGTATCATATGCGTGCGAAGGTCGGTCAAACGATCGAACTTTACGGTACACTTTGGACAGAAATTCGAGCCCCGCAACGATGACGAACGATCGTTTACTCTCGAGTAGAGATTTTCCATCGGTCCGGCGTGGATCCTTCCGCGTCGACGCGTCACGTCCTTCCCAATGTTAAACAACGCGCTTCGACGCGAACCTGAAATCGAACGTGTGCCAATTAGAAATTTCCTTCCGTTTTTTCCTTCTTTCGTATCTTTCGATCGTCTCGTCAACGACCTACGATCGATCGTCCAACGATTATCGTCTTACTATCAAGGCGATTTAGAGGGAAATCGAAGTAGCGGGAACGCGCGGACGTTAATTAAAATATTTGTCTGTTATCTCGTACGTTATTTACGCAATAACTTTAAACATTGTACTGTGTGATTTATTGTTTCTAATACTCTTCCTCGGTTCTATTCTCTTACGATACAATAGGGTTAATCGATAGTCGATAGCGGAGGGTGGACAGAAACGAAAGGACAACAGAGAACACGTTCGCTAGAAAACCGATCGACGACGGTCCAGGTGTTTCCTTTCTCGTCGTCTCGCTATTCTCTCTCCGTCCACTCTCTCTTACTTTTCAAACACGCTCTAAACATTCGCTACGCAACTTCAGTTAGATGCGTGCTCGTTGAGCGAGCACGGTCCTGCGGCATTCTCTGCAAAGGCAAACAATTGCATTTGTCGCGTGAAATCTTATAGAAACAACGTTACGCGCGAAACTCGAATCGATCTCTCTTCTTCTGCCGGCGACTAAAAGGCAGAAAGAACTGGCGTTAGAGGAGGAACGATATTCGACGATCGTTTCGTCGTCTCGTTTGTTTCTCGTCGTTCGTTCGGCGAGTAGTACGAGTACAAAAGTCGCGGAAAAAGGAACTTGTTGCCCGTGTGATTGGCGAATCGGATTGATCGGAGTGGAGTTCGATCTCAATTCAGATCGATCACGTATACGTTTTGACCACGATGACACTGACGAATGTGTCTATAAACGTGACCGCGTTGTTTCATTCGCGCTGCACAGTAAGGGCACTGAACTCTTGGCTCTTGTCCGCACTCGAACTTGGTGTGCCTTTTTAAATGCCATGCGTGTATGTAGCTCTTGGAGCATCTAGAGCACGTGTGCCTCTCAATGTCTCGAATAGCGGTGGCCCTACGCCTCCTCGAGCCGAGCGGCTTCTCTTCCTCGTAATCGAAATCCTTCGCTTCTTCCATCACCACCGAGCAAAGATTCTCCAGATCGGTTTCTATCTTGATCCTCTTGATGTCTAAAAAAAGAAAAGTAAAAAGGAAACGCAATTAGTCGCAGTCTCGGGACGTGTTCGCATGACCGGTCAGATACACGAAGAAAACAAAAATGATGGAAGCGGTTATCGTTACGAAGAGGATCGGGTTACCGCGAGTTATTTTTCCCGCCACCTTGTTCCCGAGAAGACCGCAAGCTGACCTTTTATCAGTGTCTTTGAGCGAGCAAACACGCAAAGGCAGAGCTTCCGTGTTCGGAGCTTCTCGGCCCAGGGACGAGAATAACCGTCGATTAACCGTCGATTAACTCGTTAACCGGCGAAGCGGAGGAAAGTTGAAAGAACGGCTGCTAAAGCGACCGCAAGTAGCTGCGTCGTTTTAGCGAATTCGATTTCGACGGCAAAGAGAAGCGAACTATGGTCGTCGCGCGTCCAAGCGAAAGGAAAAACTCTGTCGCGAACGATCGCCAACAGGTGGTACTTGTTCGAGTCCAGTAGCACCGTAACAATGCTTTATTCGCATTTCACATGTACATTCGTGAAAAACCGCACACACACACACACACGCGCGCACGTTGCGACGGCCCGTATTCCCGTCCTTCGATCTTACATGTGTGTGTATATATATAACGATGACGCAGATCGTGACGACGAGGCGACAACGACGACGCTATACCTTTTCGTTACAAGACGTTCGTTGTCGGTTAGAATGCGAAAAGAAAACGTGGACATTCGGGAGAACGAGAAACGGAAGAACGTCGATGACGATGATGGACTGGACGGGGAACAGCTGTTACGAAGAGCTGGTCATCAAGGCGAATCGATAATGTAGATGCGTTGACCCGAGTGTTTTCTACGTATGTGCTCGTTCACGTGTGCCCTTTGCTTGCTGCGAGTACCGCAGTACGGACATTTGAATCTGGGCGCGACGCCGCACTCGTAACGAAGATGACGATTCAGACTTTTCACCACGGTGTAACCATTCCCGCACTTTGGGCACACGTAGTTCTTTTTCTTGCTGCCTCTGCGTCGAAGAGATCCGCAGGCATCGTCGGACGCGTGGTACTTGCTCGCTTCCTCATACGAACCGGCTCCGTAATTTCCGTACAATAGTCGAAACGAACGATCCACTGAAAGCAAAAAAGCGCAACGATTAGAATTATACGAGAATCGATGGTGCAACGCCCACGACGACCGTAACGATCATCGCGACTATCGATCGCGATGCGAGAATTAGAAGAGAACCGGAAACTCATAATCCGCTACACGTGCACTCCTCCTTCGGGAACCACTCCGCTCCCATTTAAATATTCGCCATTCTCGTAAATGTTCTGCTCCTCTCTTCGGGAGAAATATACGATAAGGATCGCGTGAAAGGACTTGGGTGGAAAGTTGTAATTGAATAAAATGTTTATTACTTTACTTATGAATACAATATATCTTATGACGATTAAAATTTAAGGTCGATCACGCAAACCCTTTCCTCCGGATGTTTCTTGCGGATGTGACTGTAGATCTGTGACGTTTGTTTGCTCTTCAGTTTGCAGTAAGGGCACTTGAATCTGGGTTCGTGTCCGCACTCGTACTTGTAATGCCGATTACGGTTACTTTTCAACGTGAAGCTGTGCAAACACTTGGGACAGTAATAGAGCGAGCGATCTTTGCCAACGTTGTTGCCCGACTTTACCATGCTCATCAGCGAGTCCAACATGCTCAGATCTGCAAAGAAGAAACAAAGTACGGTGAACGTCCGTTCAAAGTGTTCGGGCATGCGACTATAATACAACTCGCGCGCCAATTCGCGTTCCTCTCTCGCGTTCGCCGATCGAAGGAATCGATCTGTCGGCCGGACAAGGGAACACGATTGACGACGTTTACGAAGTTGGTCTGGAATATGTACAGACGCATCCATGACCTACGATGAGTTCGTTAGTACATATGTATCGCGGGGGAAAAAAGCAAAATACGTAGCACCGAACCAAAGGATTCTCCTGATCTAGCAAAGCGGCGCGAGATAGAAACGAGAAAGAAAGACAAACATTAAAAAAAAAGAAGAAAAACAGTAAAGAAGAAGTAAAGAAAAAAGAAAAGAGAAAAACCGAAAGATGAAATAGGAAAAAGACAAACAAACACGGGTGGTAAACGATCAAAGAATTATATCACACAGTGTACGCTCGGTAATCGAGCGCAGATAGAATCGCTGGAGTGTTTGAACATCGATTTATTATTCGTATCTTACAATTCCACAGTGACGACGATATATGATCACAAAACATCGTGGAAAATGGGGAATAGTAATTGTTTAGACATCGAATGTAATTCGCGAACATTTATTCGTAGTCAATTCCCGAAGGAAACGATCGGTCGTACGAGACCGATCGAAACGGGCAAAGGACAACTTGTTCGTACCATGAATGGAGAAATGCGTCTAGCCCGACTCTGATCGGGCGTGTACAGTTATTAATAAACGCACTTAACTCTACAACATCGTTAATTATATCACAGCAACAAAAACAGTCGGCCACTAACGTCTAGGTGTAGATAGAAGAAAACGAGAATCAAAGAAAACATTTCGGTTGCGGTGCGAACGGCGACGCTTCCGCCGTGAGCACGTGGTTGCACCAAACGTTCGTCAGTAGGTACACTACTATCCTCCTGCTGTCTCCGCGCATCGAATCCCAGAAGCTTAAAAGCCCGGCATTATCTTTCATCGTGATTCTCATTCGGTTCGATAAACGAGAAACAAAAGTGAAAGAATACAACGTTTGCCCCGACCGCTTCACCCTGTACCGTTCAGTCTTAAAGCGGAAAGCGTACCGGCAAATCGCAAGGTACACTTTCCTCTGTTCCTCCCCTTTTCACCCTTCGAACATCCAACGATACGCCGGACGCGCAATTACCCGAAACAACTTTTAAATATTATTTGACGAACGCGTGTTTTCTGTTGCTCCAGTTTCTCTACTTTTCTTTTTCGCTTTTCCTCGTCATTTCTTGACCTTATAGTTGGCTCGATTTCAGCGACGGATGAAACTGTTACGTTGAATTCCATTTCTTTTTCTGCTATGAACGTTAAGGATGTCGTTTATTATCGTTATTCTTACTATCTTTCCCATCGACTCATTACTCCTTTCTTCTCGCGCACACGCACACTTTCTCATTCGTTCTCTCTCTTTCTCTCTAGCCCCCCCTCTCTCTCTCCCTCTCGCGCGCACACACACACACTCTCTTTCTCAATTTTTCCTCCATAGAAAACATACAATTTTATCTAGTAGGACGTCTAGAAATCGAAGAACTTTTCGTGTGACAGCTCGTGTGCATCGTGGAACTTTAAATGCAATTGTACTTGAAACATCTTTACGTTCGACTTCTCGGGCAAACCGGTTACCGGCTAATGATTACGTCGCCAACGACGTGTACCATTCGTAGAAAACACGAGCTATTTCAACGTGCGACAAATTAACCGACGGTCGCGTTCGGTATCCCAAAATTCGAGATTCGTTTGAGCATCGTCTCGTTTCACGATTAAATCTCGTAAACGATAGTTCCCTAATTTTATAAAACATTTAAAAATTTGATAACAACGGAAAATATATGTATCATATATTAAATGTATGCATTGTATAATATTCACATACGCGTGATGTGTATCAATGAGTGTGGCTGTGTGTCAACGTGTGTGTAGGTATATATGCGTATATTACATGTATTACATGCATATAACGTATACGCAAATGCGTGTATGTTATTATCTTTCTAATATAAGAGGCGACAATCGCAAAAGGCGGCGTTCGCTCGGAACTACCCTCTACGTTTCCGATGCGAACAGCAAGCTTTCGAGACAGTCAGCCGACGACAGAAACATCTCGAAAGGGACGGAGATCGGATCTGCCGTAAACACGGAAAACTATTACGCGAAAAGCGGTCGATTATCTTAGGATCGAACATTCGCACCTCGCGTCGCCTTTTCTCGGCCTTCACTTTATACGACATCGTTCGTTAACGAACGAGCAACAGGAACACGTACTAAATCTCCCGATTCGTGTCTTCTCGACAGCCCCGGACGATCCTTTTCACAGCTGATCCTTCACTTCTCCAGGTGCACCACGTAAACTGGCTGACCTACGTGCCTGGTTCTAATGTGAGACATCACGTTGGACGTTTGTTTGCTACGGAATTCGCAGTAAGGGCACTGGAATCTCGGCGGTTGGCCGCACTCGAACTTGAGATGCCTGGTCATGTTGCCTTTGATGGTGAAGGATCTTCCGCATTTGGGGCAGCCGAATGGCTTTGTGAAGCAGTCCGTTAGCGACCCCTTCCCGTACGTGTTCTTCTCCCTCCCTTGAGAATAGTAATTCGGCAATGATCTCGGTGCAGTCGCACCACAGGAATCAGTCTGACCAATCTCCCTGTTGCTTTCCTCGTTCTCAAATGCTTTGCAAGATTGTAAAACGAAGTTTAAATCCAACTGTGGGACCGCGGCATAGAAACCTGAAACTTCAAGATTGGCTGGTTAGTGGAATCAGCGAAATAGCGGACGAACGATTTGGGAAGACAGCGGGATCGCTGGATCCGAGAATCGATCGCCGTCGGTTAGAGCCGTACTCTCCTTTAGAGATGTAGCGATCGTATTGGATTGGGTCGAACTAAATCGGTCCGGGGGTGGTTGGATCGGATCGGTTTGGTTCGGTTGGCTTTGATTTAAATTGCGACATGCTTCGTATCGACGACGTTGAGCATTGGAAATGGAAAAATAAAAGAAGGATACCTTAAAAAGTTGCGGATGATCTTCTAGATGAAAACGTCGAGCCAGTCTCGAGCATTTTCCAGATCCCCCCGCCCCTCTTTCTATCTCTCACCCCTTTCTTTCTTTCTTTCTTTCTTTCTTTTTTTCTTTCAGTCTTTTCTTTCTTTCTTTTTCTTTGTCTTTCTTTGTTAATATCAAAGCAGACGAATCGAAATCGCACGATTTTAACGGACATTATTTCTAATTATTCTCAATCGTTTAATTTAATACGTACTAGGGAAAAATGCATCTTAGGCTAGGTTAACGGTAATTAAATCTATCGAATAGAAATCGTTGTGTACCATATTCCATCTTCGGCCGATGGCCACATCCCTGATGGTTCGGTTAGCCATTCGTGCGCGAAAGAATGCAGACGACGGGTTGCCGTTTGATAATCGTAAGGATATTCGGCGTGTACGTTGTCGTATAAATTTGCATATACCATAAAAAGAAGTAGTAAACTACAAAGGATCGTTCGTGCGTATCTGTCATTTGTGTGCAAATCTGCATGCATTTTAACCGAAATATTTACACGCAAGTGTCGTTCGAAGACTATATTGCAAATCGATATTTCGCGTCGATAGCTTGAGAAATATTTTTGCTCCGCGAATACCTTCGAGATGAACGCGTGCGGTAAGGAAATACGTTTCCATAGAAAGCGAGTATAAAGTGGAAAGAATACACGTGTCGATTACATCGAACGAGATCGGGCGCAAAATGGATGGATCATCGGTAGTAGTCGTTTCGTCGAATCTTCAACGTCGAGTTCAAAGCTTCATGTCGAAGATAAACACTTCCTCTTCCGGATGCTTTTTTCTGATGTGAGCGTAGACCGGCGATGTTTGCTTACTGCGAAGACCACAGTACGGGCACTGAAATCTTGGTTCGTGGCCGCACTCGTAATTCACGTGTCGATCTTTGTTTCTCTTCAAGGTGAAACCGCGACCGCACTTTTGACACTGAAACGGCTTCGTCTTGTCGGAAACGTTTATCTTTGCGCTCCTCCGTTTCGCGGTTTTGCTCGATTCCAAACAACGTTTCCCGATAGTTTCCAATCGGCTCTTCGAGTCTAGGTTTTGTCCGAGCGCAGGCGGTAGAATATGGGGGAATCCTGAAACACGGAGACATAAATACTGAACAGCATACTCTCGACCGCTGTACAGAAGAGGCTGTACAGCTTACGGAGTTTGGCCACCCCGTCGAACGGACGTTCCGTTCGAATGCGTCGCTCTTCAAGGGCTCCGCTCGACGGCAAACTCCCTACCAACCCTTATACTATTTAGCTCCGGGTAGCTCCGTGTTCGCTGCGAGAAATGATACACCCTCTTGTCCGCCAGTAATTCGACCACTTTGTCGTTGCGAGCACAGAGCTGCGTCGGAACTCTGCTCGGAAGCTCGAGCAGCCATCGAGCAGCCACGCAATTGGGAAAGTTACGCATTCCACGGAACCTACGTTTCAACACGCGCACTTCTTCTCGATTCTCTCTTCGAAACGCCTAGCGAAGCGTGCTCGCAATTCAAAGTAACAATTTACAGATACGTTTCTCTCGATAGGTTCGGGCAAAATCGGTGTTCGCGCGATGCAACAACAAATGAGACTTCTCGCGTGCACGTGGTCGGTGCTAGCACATGGATCCCGTGGAACCATCTTTCCACCAAGCATCCACACCTTACAACCAGCCATAGAAAGATCGCTCGTTAGTTGAAGCATATCGAGGAGACGATTGAAATATTGGAGCTCGGTAGGTGTTTGTCACGCGCCAAGATACACGGCGATCGAACCAATGGATCTCGTGTACAAGGGGAGGAATAAATATTGTTTTTCTTTTCTTTTCTTTTCTTTCTTCACTCTTTTTTTTTCTTCCTTCGATTCACCACGATGCTTTATTGCGAGCAACAATCGAAAGAACGACAATGGAAGTGGAAATATTAAAGTTAAAATCGAAAGAAAGCACTGAACTTTCGGTCCCAGAACGTTTGCGCGAGTTGAGGATGATGTACGCGTAAGTGACGGATCATGTGAGACTTCTGGTAGTTTTTCATGGAGCAGTGAGGACATTCGAAGCGCGGAGGCTGTCTGCACTGGTTCCGCAAGTGCGACAGCATCGATTTCTTCCATTTGTAGAGATTGCGACAACTGGGACACTCGTACATTCCGTCTCGTCTGATGATCGTAAATTCTCTGCCAGAACGACCGTGAAACCGCTCGATCTCCGTGCTCCCTTTTCCTCTTTCTGAAACAAACACGCAAACAAAAAGAACGTTATTATCGGTGAACCATTATTTCGATTCGTTACCTGAACGTACTTTTTTTTGTATAGAAACAGCGTAGAAAGAAATCCCAAGTAAAAAGTCCGCGTTCTTCGTTTCGAACTGCACATCTCGTGCAATTCGACTGCCGAATCTAATCTTCTCTAGGCTTTTCTTCCTTCTTTCTCTTTCTAGCGCAATCCTCGTAAACTCTACTACCATTTTCCACAAACCTGTGTTTCATGCCGCTTCGTCCAGTCGGCCGCTGCTTATCGACGTTTTTTTTTTAGTCGAATCAAGTTTCCCAGAACGAAACTTAACGCGCTTCCATACGACTATGGAACGGTATAATAAGTACATCATAGTCGATGGCAGTCGATAGAAAAATAGCAAAGTTCGAAATTGGCATCGATTGTTTATTCACGTTGAAGCTGTTTTAACGCTTATTGCAACTCTCAAAAGTAGAATGTGAAAATTCTTACCATCGGACAGACACAGGTGCGAGGTGGAACAGTCGATATATCGATAAAATACACCGAGTTAACGTTCACGCATGCACCTAGACATTGGAAAACGCAATCCCGGAAGGACGATCAGAAATGAAGGGGAAACGGATAGGATTGAACGAGACGAAATGAGACTAGATGAGATGAGACGAAACGAGATAAAACGAGACGAAACGAGACGTGTCGAGGCGAGATAAGACGACACGAGACGAGATAACATCGAAAGCTAAAGAAAACGAGAGAGAAATTGATCGAACAATTGGTTGGAACGACGAAAGAAGGATCTGCGAGCTAATCGGTCCGATTCTCCTGATGGTAGAGTTTTGCATTTGTGGCGATATCGATGCAATAAAGTTTGTATTTCGGATGAAGTGTGCGTATATGCGTCCACACGTTGGTACGTTGACGAAGATGACTCTTGCAGTAAGGACACTCAAATCTCCCAGATGTCCCGCATTCGTACTTATAATGTCGTATCATGTGACTTCGATGTTTGTAGGTACGAGAACAATTCGGGCACGGATGTCGATTTCGTTCGTAGAGCTGAGTACAAGTCCTAGGTCTCATGTTCCAAGTACGTCTGCCGGAATCTGCAAAAGAGGACAAATTTTCCAACGGTTAGTTGCGAAAGATCGACGAACGATAACGTTCAACACTCGATATACCGCTGACGGTGGACTCAGCTTCGAGACAAGACGAAATCGAAATTCTGCCCGGTGAAAGAAACGACGAGATGTTAACTCTCCGACGGTTCAAGCGTTCGTACGTCGAGCGAAATGGAAAACATGAACAGTTCATTTACTCTAACACTAATATGAAAGGAAACGAAAGAGTGGACCGCAGCAGCAGATGTCGCTCTTCACTTCACTTTCCTCTACGCTTCTTCATCGTCGTACATGGTGGTCGTGCGATCAACGAGTGCGATGTACAATACAGAAACGCAAAAACGTGACGATCGAAGGTGGATAAAGCGAGCCGTTGCTATCGCTAAGGAATCCTTTATTTTCTATACAGAGTGACTACGAGTAGAAATGTACAGAATATGATGGAGAAAATCGGTTCCAGCTACGGAATCGATGTTGCGCATTCTTCGCTATATTCGCATCCGTCGCGTATCGCTACGATTCGAAGCGTATCGGCAATGTTCGGTTACTAAAGCGCAGGAAGGAGATGCCCTTCCCATTTGGATAATCAGGAGAATTGTCGCGAGCAAATATCGGACGGCTTTCAGCCCTGCTGAGTATCCAGAGCGTAAATCGGCCGATCGCTGTGATTGCTCTTAATATGCGAGTACACGTGCGACCTGTGTTTGCCAGTGTACATGCAATGCGGACATTGGAAGCGCGGCGCCTTACCACATTCGTATTTCAAATGTCTGTGAAGTCCTCGATACCATTTGTAGGTCTTCTGACACTTGGGACAGTCAAAGTTACCTCGGGATGTGGTGTCCACTGCTGGAAGCATACCGGTGTTGTAGCATCTTCGTCTCCGATCCGGAGCCAGAACGGTCACGTAAGGCAATGTCGACAGGTTGAACATCACTGGAAATTACACGGTAGTTTTCTCGGTAAGTGATATTAACAGGCAAACGTTAGCTCGACGACACATATAACAGCAGTATTTTCTCCCCTCCCACCCCACCCCACCCTCCCCTTTTCTCTCATGCTGCGACAAAGAGTTGGCCGTTTATCGAAAAATGTCGATCGCGGCAACTCTAGTCTGCGATAAGAAAGTAGACGCAAAACTTAGGCGTTTAAAAGCAACCGTTGCGCATCGATGTAGGAAATACAGTGTCGATATAACACGGTGCAAAAATTGCGACAACTCTCCTGTAACAAGATTTTGATGCGACACAGAACGCATTAACCGTGTGTTACAGGCGAGTTGACTGCATATCGCGCACACTTTCCCATGTCTGCCGCTCTTTGGAAGAAGATAAATAGGAAAAACGGTCGGAAGTGTTGCTTTCCGCTTTATTCTCCTTGACAAATGCATAAAAAAAGAGGCAAGATGTTCGGATGAGACGGTCTTTCTCGCTAAAAAGAAACGACGACGAACGATTCAGCGTGGAAAAAGGGGTTGCTCGAAGTTTGCCACTGTTGCGGGATGACCGTTCGACGACAAGGGATCCCGTTCCGTCTGCGATCGGCGATACACCTGAAATCAAATTTAGCAACACGGTTAGCCAGACGCATAAGCGCATTTCATTTCTCTCTTTTCTCTTTTCCTCCCTTCACCGTGTCTAACACTCTCGAATATAAATAAAAAGACTCGAGAGACTGGGCTTGACAACTTTATTTCACTTGGTGTGACACATCGGTGGAGCGGAGCCGCGTATTAGAAGAAATCTCTCGATCGTGGGTTCAGTAGAGCCGTTTAAAGCACAGCGCTTGGTCAGGGTGATATTTCCTGATGTGGGCGTAAATGTTCTGGGTAAACTTGGAAAGCTTGTCGCAGTAGGGACACTGATATTTCGGCGCCATACCACACTCGTGACGCAGATGCCGCGACATGTTTTTCTTTAGGGTGAAACCACGATTGCAACGTGGACAATAGTGATTCTTGTTCACGGAGTACACTTTCGGCCGCCTCCTCGGACGTGGTCGAATATGCTGCCAAACACCTGAAATATCGAAGAAACGTGTTAGCAGGAAACAGCACGATGTACGAGCCATTTTCGAAGCACTTTCCGGTCCAGGAGCATGTGCGAGTGCATCGTTCCGTGTCGTCGTGACATAGAGAAAGTAAAAGAAAATCAAGGCTCGAAGGAGAATCCATTTTTACGTTTGGATCGGCAAGAGGGGACGTTCAACGAGGATCTTCTTGGTCGAGATTCGAAAAAAGAAAAAAAAAAAAAGAAAATAGGGGAAAATCCTCGTTGAAACGTCGATCAAGCAAAGCTGGCTAGTATGGGACGATGTACCGAAGGAGCAATGCGACCAGAGACTGATGCAGAAAGACATATATATATATATATATATTTTTTTTTACATTGGAGAACATGTGAAAAATTTTACACGGTTCTACCTCACGAATATTAGCCTCGATTCGTTTCTGTTTGTGCCTCTATTTTAATTGGGTTAAATTTCGTCTTGTCTGGTCTCGTCCCGTCTTAGTATTGTCTACCGTATCTACCTTGAAACATTCGTTTCCAATCGCTTTTTGGAATGCGCTTCGTTCCTTAGCCAGCACGAGAAATATCGGCTTTACATGTTTCTACGAGGATTCATCGAAGAGAAGAGTTTGATGGCGTGAGCTTTGTATCCGACGTGTCTCGATCTGACGTGTCTATAAATGTTGGACGAACACGAGGCTTTCATTTCACAATAAGGACACTGATAGCGATGTCCTTGGCCACAAAAGTACCGCAGGTGTCTGGTTATGGTGGTCTTCTGGGTGAAACGACATCCACAGTTGAGACATTCGAATCTTTTACGCTCGTTCGGATGATATTTATACCTATCCAAGAAGCTTTTCATCTCCGACGAATAGTTAACAAAGTCCACGCTGTTCCATTTGAAAAACTGCTCCCTTTGATAGTCACCTGGAAACACCAAGATACACGATGGTTAATCCACGTCAAAGCCACGGATCCATTAGCTTTATACCGTGCAATGGGCAACGTTCCTGAAGAAATGCGCGCACGAGACAGAGAACGAAGGGGGAGAACTAAGGGGAGAGAGAGAGAGAGAGACAGACAGACAGACAGACAGACAGAGAAGGAAAAAGAGAGGAGAGAGAGAGTTTGGAACGATGAGAAAGTAATTTGTGGAAATTTGGTTCCAGAGGATACCAAGTAATTGTTACGAATATAAAAGACGAAAAAAGGGAGACGAAGGTAAGGGCAACTTACGAGATAACCGATTACGCGTAGCACGGAAGGAGAAGAGAAAAACAACGGAAACTGAAAATTCATCGAGCTTTTAATCGTTTCAAACACGTTTATACATGATGGTTACGAGATCCTTTACAATTATCACCGACGATGTCATTCAGCTTTGAAACGTATGCTCGAACGACTAGAGAGAGGAGGATGACGGCTCCAATTTTATGCCATGTCCTATTCGGGCAAAGGGACAAAGTATTTCTTTCTGAAAAGACGTTCAGAAACGGCATCGCCACGACGCGACGCGGCGAGACGCGACGCGGCGAGACGAAACGAGACGAGACGGGACGAGACGAGACGAGACGAGACGAGACGAGACGGGACGAGATGAGACGAGATGAGACGGGACCAAACAAAACGAACTATACGATAGTGCGAAGTGAGGTATCGCGTGGATTAAGTACGATTTTGGAAATACCGATTAGAAATCGATGTACCGTGGCAACTGATATTCGCGGCAATCAATCGCTCAAAACAGTTTATTGTAATAAACTTCCTTTCCTTCGTGGTAACGACTTATGTGATATTTGACGTTAGATGTATACGTGTAACACTTGTTGCAATAAGGACACTGTATCCCTCGAATACCGCACAAATGACGAACGTGGTAATTCAGATCTTTCCGCCTTTTAAACGTCTTCCCACATTGATTGCAGTCCAAATTGGTGCCATAGAGAAAAGCTGCGACGCTTTTCACGCTACGAATCTTGCGTTTCTGATCGCACGCGTGCTTCAAGTGGAAGACCAAGTCCCTTTGCTTGGGAAACATCTTGCCGCACTGCGAACACTTTGTCGCGTTCGTCTTCGAACGGGACGACGTGTCGTTCCACTCTGAAAATTAAAACACAAATACGATATATAGCCAAGTTCGAGCTATAACGCATCCGCGCGCAGGGAGATCCACGATTTCTATGCCGAAATACGTACACGTGCACGTCCACGTAGACGTGTACGCGTTAAGAAAATCAGCAATTCAAATTCATTCCATGGAAGCGTAGATAGATACATATCTACAAAGCGTTACATAGTTACGCGTAAATGAAAGTAGGACACCAAGGAAACATTATAATGCTCGTAGATTCTTATTATAGATCCTGATCATACGGACCAATCGTTTCGTGACTCGAACGTATATCAACGACAGTTTCGTCGCGAGTTCCTTTCTCGCGCAAGTGCACATGCACGCGTATGCACATCCGCATAAGCACGACGCACGTAGACGCTCGCACGTACCACAAATACGCAAATACGCGATACGCGCACGCACACACGCACACGTACACGCGCACACAGCCACACGATATATCAGATCGACGGAAATCATTTTTTTTTCGAACACGCGTATGGAGCCTTGCTACCGTCATCCGTGTAACTTGATCGCGCATAGTATCGCTATTTCGAATAAAATACGCGTAGTGAAGAAAAAAGAAAAATCTGGCAGTGGAGTTGGATTCGTGTCGATTTGATCTGTCTATTCCAATGATTCTAATCTATGATACTTCACCGGCAGTATTTCACACCGTTCAAAACATTTTATTCACACCGACTGGCAATTTAGGATGCCATCGTCTGATGTGCCTGTAAACGTTCGAGGATGAATTGTCCTTCTTATGGCAATAAGGACACGCGTATCTAGGAATCTGGCCACACTTGTGTCTAATCAGGTCCCACATCCTTCGGAATCCTGCGTTGCACTTTGAACAGATGTAACTGGAGACCGCGGCCTGCGTCCTCGCGTTTGGCCACTCCAATATCCGTACATCTGAAAAGAATCAGGACAATTAGTCCTGCGTCATGTCACTGGCTACCGTTTGCCAAAACTATATGCAATATCGTCTCGAATAGGCCCTGCGAACAGATCTAACGTGGCTATCGACAAGCGTGTCTAATCGCTGTCGCGATTAGAATAAACGTAACAAAGTAACACGGACAAGAAAGAAAAAGTCGAGCCGCTGCGCTGTAACGAAACTGCTCTCCTCTCTCGGCTTTCCGTCGCCTCGACGTCGTTTAACACGCGTCCTCGATTTACCAACAGTTTACGCCCATCGCGTTGCGAACCTCGTCCAACCTTATCACGCGTTCAAACACGCGTCTGCTGTTTATGTGTGTGTGTGTATGTGTGTTTCTGTATGTACTTGAATCTGTGAAAAGGGAAGAGGGACAGCGATCGGAACACCAACGACTGTCTGGAATGATTGAAATTAACATTATACTCGCAAATGTATATATCATATACCACGGGTTAAAGATATGACGATTTTATTGAGGTAAACGATACATCGTGTATCATTCTATCGCGCGTATCTAACTCACAATCATTCGATCTGTTCGACCATCTCGATACTTGCAATTTTAATCGATCTCGATAATCCTAAACCTCTACTATCTTTGTTCTTTTCTTTCTTTTTTCTTATTTTCCGCTTCGCTTGCTTTCTCTCTCCTTCCTATTCTCCACCTTCTTCTTTCTCTTCTCTGTTCCCTCTCCCTCTTCCTTCCGTCCTTTTCGTCTTCTTCTATCATAGAAAGTTCATAGAAACTTGCCACCTACGAAAATACCGAAATACGCGTACACGCGTTGCCAGTAGCCTAGTCTCTGAAACTGCGGAGAGTTATACGCGACACGAGGGAAACTTGTTATCTACTTCGATGCGAATCGCGTCGAACATTACGCCGTTATCGTTGTGTTTTCAAACGCGGCATAAATCGATAGATCGACAAACTTGACGCGACCAACTGACACCGATTGGATCGAAACAGATCGCTATATTACAACTGGGAATCAGCGCCGTTGTCGAGCCAAGGCAACCGCGAATTTAATCTGCGGATTAAATGGAAATCGCGAGACTGACGAGATAAACTCGTAAATTCGATGAAGGAGGAACGATCGTTTTTAATTTCGATGAACGATCACGGGCATTCCGTCGTGTCGCATTCTGATGTGTTTGTAAATATTCGACGAACACTTGTCCCTCTTGTTACAATAAGGGCACTTGAATCTCGGTTCCTTTCCGCAGTCGTATTTCATGTGCGTCTTCAATGTTTTCTTATAGGTGTAACCTGCGTTACATATAGGACAATGATAGGACATTTTGCCAGAGTCCCAGAATACACCGTCTTCGTGCTTGATGGCAGCTCGTCTCCCCCTGTACTCCATGTCCGCTCTCAAATTATCCAGAACGGCGGTGTTATCGTAAGCTGGTAGGGGCCGTCCTACGAACAAGAAAACAGAGCCAACGGTTAGCAAGCAGCGAAACCGGCGTCGGTACCGAACGGAAAGGAACAAGGAAATAAATACAACAGAGAAACGAATTAACCGATACGCTTAGTAAGTCGAGAGAAACAAACCCCTAAGAATGCTGCAATACGCGAACCAATATCTAATCCTGTTGTTAAATGTCGAGCAGTCGCTGAAACGAGTAGCATCGAGTAAAATGAGATAGCTGAGAGACGGGATAGAACGAGAACAGTGATTCTCACGGGACAAGGAACACATCTATTTTCGTAATCTTGTACACACAACTGCTCGCGCTTTTCGCTCGATTCCAACTCATCCCGAATCACACGCCTACGAAAGAATGCACACCGATACGTTGCTTTCGTTTCTTCCGTGCTTTTGTCCTTTCTTTCCTGTCTTTCCTGTCCTTCCTTCCTTCCTCCCTTCCTTCCTTCCTTCCTTCCTTCCTTCCTTCCTTCCTGCTTTCTTCCAAGGATCGATACATCGATTCAGTAGAGCTTGTACGCTTGAATTCTACTACCCTTGTGGTACGTCCTGATATGCCTGTAGGTATTCGAAGATTTTCTGTCCCTTTTGCCACAGTACGGGCACTGAAAGCGTGGCTCCTTGCCGCATTCGTATCTAAAATGTGTCAGCATGTTCGCCTTCTTACTGAACGAACTGCAGCATCTCGGGCAAAAGTATCTCTGAACTTGATCGGTTTGCCCCGGCCGCGACTCCTCAACGTACCCTGCAAAAGACAAGCAAATCACAGGCCGAGTCAGTATGCTTGTCTACGGTTCGTGCGACGAATTTCAGAGAATACGATTTCGATCTCAAACTGCGACAGCGAGACGCTTTCAACCGTTTTCAAAGGTCTCTTCGTTGTCGGGTGAACGCGTGTTTCTACGTAGACGCAATCGTTAAATTCTGTCAAATAATTAACACGCTTCCGGTGATCGAACGAAATAAACGAATTTTATTGGCGGATGGTGGTTAAAGAAAGAAAAAGGTTGATCGATTACAAATCTTATGGTGACAGAGAAGGATAGCAATCTTTGGTGAAAAGTCGCAGCACAAATCGTTGAAAACAACGCACGGTCGTGCTGAGCCGCGCGTCCGTATCTCCTCGTTGAAACGACGCAGCGCGAGGTCGTTGTCATCGGAGCGTCCATGTCTCCGCGTTTCCTCTTCCCTTTTTATCACCGTTGTCCTTCGAAAACAACAACATCTGCTCTTCGTTGGTCAACGCAAAAGCAGCCGATGTGGCTTAAACAAAGGCAACTGTTTGTGGACCCTTCGTACGTGTTTGTAGACGTTCGAGCTATACTTTGACCCGTAATCGCAGTACGTACACCGAAAACGAGTCTCGTGGAGGTTGCAATGGGACCGGTAGTGACGTATCATACAGTCTTTCGACAGGAAACTGTGTGTGCAACGAGGGCAGTGGAACCAACCGTGGTGATTTGCCGGCTGTCTACCTGCAAGCACGGATTTCATATCAACATTCAAATATTTCGCCACACGATCAACGATTATTCGAAGGATATCAAAATTTTTCCCCTCCTCTCTCTCTCTCTCTCTCTCTCTCTCTTTCTCTCTCTCTCTCTCCCTCGCCATTGCTCGCGCGCCATTTGTTTTATTTCAACACCAAGAAATTCAATATCACTCGATTATTAACAACAGAAAATCGACTGTATCGTGATCTACCCAGCCGTGTGTACACTGTTAAAATCGGACGAATAAAGCACAAGCGCAGAAAATCGCAAGCCGGTGACTCGGTCGAGCTTGCAAGATGTAGCAAGTGGCAAAATTTCCAATTAGACGGTACTTGTTCGTGAGTGCCCGTGCTACTACGTAGGGAAGGAGAATGAAAACTGTGAAGATGGAATCGGAACAAGAGCTTAGAAAATATTGAAAACGGACAAAAACAGAGATGCAAAAAAAAAAGAGACATACGTAAAACATAAAAAAAGAACGACAGTTGCCTTTGCGACATTTCCCTTTCTTTTCTTATCTCTTCTGTTCTTCCTTTTTTTCGTCTAATTTTCCTCACTGCAATTATTCACAATTCCTACGCTAACTTATTCGTGCGAGTCCTTTGGTAGGTAAAAATGTTCCTAGGCTCCTCGAGAATAAACTATGGGCAATTGTACAAAGACTATGAAAAAACAGGCTTTACGTCGAAGCGCAGCCACGCAAATGTACAATACAAGATCTAGTCGGACAATACAACGACGGTACATTGCCACGGTTTGGTACCGATATCGAAATCTTGCTGTTATAATAGCAACGATGATGACGACGACGACGACGACGATGATGATAATAACAATAGTAATAATATTAATAACAATATGATTCTGTTCGCAATTCGCAAGCATACATCGTTGGTTTTTATTCACCGCGTCGACGGTTCATTATCTCTGTTCGATCGGAATTTCGATGAACCTCGGTACATGCATTCTACACGTCGTTCGGAACTCGTTAAAATCGAACAGGTTCCTACGTTTCGTTCTCGTCTCTCGCTCCGATCGTTTCCGTGCTTCTTCTTCCGTCTCTTCTTGCCGAACAACTCGGCCGGTTCGGTCGATCGAATTATGCGCGCGTTGCAGCCTGCACGAACCGTGTTCCGCCGCCGTAAGCGGAAAAGCGCGCACGCGCGTGCAACACGAAATGGACATGGTATACGGTCGGTTTGCGGCGATCGATATATTCGGTATAAATAGGAGGTGATTAGGTTGAATCGACGATTGGAAATCGAAGCAATAGGTCGCAGCGTCGCCAGGAGGATTCAGTAAAGCTTGACGAATCTTAGCTCCATGTTGTGATGCTTGGCCCTAATGTGCCTATACACAGCCTGAGTATACTTGCTGCGCATATCGCAGTGCGGGCACTTGAAACGCGGCAGATCGACGCATTCGAGTCTGTAGTGACGACTCATGCCGCCGGAAGTGTGAAATGTACGGGCGCATCTTGGACATGGAAAGCCGCGCCGGTTAAGGGACGTCTGTAGCCTCAGCATGTGCCGAGAATTTCGAACGACACCGTGGAACTTTCCCAAGACAATTGGCCTGAAGTCTGTAAGCAGAAAAAGAGACGAGAATGGACCGTTAGAGAGAAGTGAAAGCAGCAAGTCGTATCTCCTCTGACTCGTTCGACCAATTGGGAACGGGTGACGAAAATTAAATATAACTGCGAGCCAGCGAAAATTTCAATTTCAGGACGAGCCGTCGTTCGTCTCGCGATCTTTAAAGGGATCGGAAGGATGATACGTTGCGTACGTTCTCGCACACGTATTTTTTTTCCAAAGGAGAGACAAACTTGGTTGTGTGTGTTGTTGTGTCCTACGTGTTTTCATTTATTGACAGGAATACATAGAGTCCATCGTTTGAAGCTTTGGTACTGGCCATACGCTGGTAGTCGTGCGTTCCAATTGGAATCTTCTTCGCGCGATCGCAGTGAGAATATGTTCGATCGTTTGCCACTCGCGCGAGACAGGGCAGCACGCGTCCAATAATCGACGAGGGCATCCGAATGAATAAGAACTGTTTAAAATCAAGGTTTGCTTCCGTTGGAACGAACGACGCGATCCCTGGCACAGCGTCGTTGATTTTTTTGGAAATCATTCGATGCAGATGGTTCGCCATGGTCTTCTCGCGCGTCGATAAATCAGCGTTCGCCCCGTTTTCCGTGATAAGAATTTCTCGTGATCGAGTCCGTTGTCGCAAACCTGACAAACGAACCTCTCGTTCGGTCGCCATTCTGCGATATCTGAAACGAAACAAACCGAAAGGCTGGTTAATCGAACGAACGTTCGTGGAACGTGGAGTAACCGGCGAAAGCAAAGAAAACCAAACGAGACGAGACGAGACGAAACGAAAAGTTGGGCGTTGTTGCTGCTGTTGCGTCGTCGTTGCTAAAAATTCGAGAGGAGACATTGTACGAGATCAAAGTAGGAGAAACGAGTTTGTTGTTCTTCAGCAATTTTATTCGTTCGAACGACAATTGGAAAATATTGGACGTCTACGACGCGTGATCGAACAACACGATCTGGATCGTGCATTTGATTGCACGTGTCCGAAAGAAATATAGAGGAAGAGGAGGTTTTAACGCTTGAATACTTTTTGCTGTATCCAATGTTGGTTGGCTTGGTAAGCCGCGAACGGTAACGGTTCAATAGAGTTTAACGAGGGTGACAGGTTCTTCGGGATGCATACACCTGATATGTTGATAAACGTTGGATGTCTTCTTGCTGCACATGGTGCAGTAAGGACACTTATACCTCGGCGCCTTGCCACACTCGTACCTAAAGTGACCCAACATAGTGTCTCGCCTGCCATAGCCGTTGTTACAGTTGGGACAGTGAAATTTCCCGGTGAACGCGTTGTACAGCTTGTCCCGTTTCCTCGCGTACTTCCTCGAATGCGCGACACGGAGGAGATCGTCGAGTCGGTCACCTACAAAACATCGTATCACGGTCAAGTTCGTAAGCTAGCCCTAATTCCCGCGAACAGCTTTCTCCAACATCGCCTTACAATTGGCACGCAAACGAGAGGGAAACACAGTGGATCATGCAAAGTAGGATATAGCATATAGGAGTAGAGTACACATCGACCAATACGAACAATATCAAAGCCGATGTCGCTCTTTCAAACTGGATACAGAATATAGAACCGAACACGTTTATTCTCGCTTTTCCCACAAAAGTTTCTTTATTCTTCCAAGCTTTCAGATGTCTTTCGATTAACGGGCTCTTCTATTTAACGATTTTATCGATCAACGATTCCACGAACGAAACCAGATCATCACTACGCGTCGTTTCAACGTCGCGAACCGATCCTGGTCGATTTGGCGATTTGAAAGTTGCGATTTTTTCGATTCCATTCGGACGATTCGTAGGCAAATCGTTTCGTTTACGAAGAAGTAACGCACAGAGGTAACGTTGATCAACGACATTCGTATCGATATCGTTTCGAGAAACGGCGGCCAACACACATCGACGCGCGTCATACATCGCGTCGCTAGAAGAATCGTCCTAAAACAACGTGTTACAGATGACCGGCTTGGATGGGTGCTTGTGCCGTATGTGATCCTGGATGTTGAACTTTTTCTTGCTCAACTTGCCACAATAAGGACACTCGAAGCGCGGCGGTTTGCCGCAATCGTACTTGAAGTGGGCCGTCACCGCGCTCTTGGTCGTGTAACTCTTTCGACAACGTGGACAAGGGAATCGGGTTTTACTTTTTCTCGAGCTTCGTTCCGGGTACTTGTCCTCGATCCAAGGTAGCGGCAACATTTGTAGGAATGCTGAAAACAAAAACGGAATAGATCGGTTAGTTGTGATTTGTGAAAATCTCGCCCGAGACGCTCCTCGTCGATTCGAACAAGGCTTGCTTTTCTTTTCCACGCTTTTTGTCCGCGGACGAACGATGTATGACCGTGCGTCCGATTTCACGTGAAAACTCGCGAATCGTTTCACGCGATGGTAGTCGTTCGATCGAACGATCGAGCCGCTACGGAAGAACCACGTGTGCGAAGGATCGTCGGTGAACAAGAAGATTTACAGGTAAAGATGAATGAAACTGAATGGTTTCTATGTGGGGGAAACTCGGAAATTGTGCTTGCAGGCTCACACACATACACGCGCGCCTCACGATAACGTTCAACTATCTCGTCGAGTTATAGACACACAACAAATAAAGCGATTGCAGGCATCTTCAAGCTGTATGTACGAGAACAAAATTCATCGAAGAGTTGACAAAACACGCGGTCGATGATTCGACAGCCGCCAACACTGTCCTTGCCGTTTTCTTCCACGTGCTTAACCGATTTCGCCGATTTCCAACCTGTAAAGCGTAAGTAAATTAACTGGAACGCGTGTTTAATCGTTACACCTCGTCCACGCTGCATGAGATATATTTTTCACGTGGGAATCGAAGGATAATGGTTGGTCTACGCAAAACACTAGTTATTTCTTTATCACAATCAAACTCTTTATTGTTAGCAAATTGTCTTAGTTAAAGGAAGGGAAAAAAATGAGTTCATTGCTGATCGTATTGAAGTACGACGACTTCGAGCTTCGATCCTGGATGCTTCAGGCGTATGTGTTTATAAACGTTGTTGGACTGCTTGCTCCTCATTTCGCAATAAGGACACTGAAACCTCGGTGGGCTGCCACACTCGAACTTATAGTGACGCAACATGTGATGCAAGTGCCGGTAAGTCCTCTCGCACTTTGGACAATTATACCTGATGCATCATCGTAACGTTACAGAAAAATCGCGAATTATCGCGTTTGCACGCGACTCGAATGCCGGGTATCGTCATCGAAACGCGGCAAATGTACGCGAGATCGCGACGAAACAACCAATCAGACTAACCTATTGCTATCATTGCTTCCGTGCTTCTTTCCCAGCCGACGACAACGCTGTTGTTGCGGTTCCAGCTGCAGACAGTGATCCACGTGATACTGGAAGATCGATGGTTCCGGTAAATACATCGCACCTGAAATCACAAGCAGAGTGGATTCTGATGTAACGCCGATCTTTTTGTTGCCGTAACATTGTCGTCGATTGTGAGGGCCATAAAGGGGAACGAGGAAAAGGCAGAGAGACAATGAAAAGAGGAGAGACGGAGGAGGAGAAGGTGGTGGAGGACGAAAAGGAGGAGAAGGAGGAGAAGGAGACAGACAGAAAAAAAAAATAATTGACAGAAAACCCACAGCAGTACTTGTTTTGTTTCTGTTGGCACAATTGGAATCTTAGAAAATCGAAAAACTCTTCCGATTTCTCCAACGGATCAACGTTTATTGTATACATACTACTTGAGCTTACAGATTCTTCGTTTCCAATATTCCACGAAAATTGGTGGGAATTTCGAGAATGCGCATGGACGGGCTCGCTAAACGAGATGACGAATCCTTTTGCGATCGGGTTGCTCGAAATAACGTTATTTATCGCGCGATTTTCAAAGTACGTCTCCTTTTCTGTATCGCGTACGTTCGATGGCAGTTCGTTTGCATGCAGAACATCATTTCCATATCGATTAATTTTTTCGTGCGTAAAACTGTCTATTGGTAGCGATGTCGATGAGAAAGACGCACATTCCTCGATGCTTGGTCCTAATGTGTCTATACACGTTCGAGATCTCTTTCGAACGCATCTCACAGTAGGGACACTTGAACCTCGGTCCTTGGCCACATCCGTACCGCACGTGTCTTCGGAGGTTCGTTTCCCTAGTGAATCCGCTTGGACAGTTAGGACAGCAGAATTTCTTCGACTTGTTCCGCCAGACGCCGAAACCACGACTAGCTGAAACAAAAAACGCAGCAAAATACTCGCGCACAGTCTACGAGCTAGTTCGAGTCGCATAGATCGTCGACGACAGAATTCGCGTATGCAACAACTACAGCAGACGGAGGAGGAGAAGGTCGACAACGACGAAAACAACGACGCCGACGTATCGAAAGATCGATAACCGATCGAATACTGGAAACGTTCGAATCACGCGCTACAGAAAGATCAGCGAACGATTTTAACCGCGCGTTGCGATTCCCGTTGGCTGTATCGCTGGGCAAAGTGACCTGAAAAGAATCGCTTTGCATCGTAGAAACACGAAACGACGCTGACAAAGGGTTGGAACGCGTGGTTCAAATAAATGGTATATATATGCGATACGATCGAAACGAATAAAATTTTATTAAAATCAATTTCTGCCTGATATTTTCAAAGATAATTCCATTCCCATTATGTTCATAATCACGTACTTGTGCATGCACAGAGGCAAGCGCATGCTCGCTCACACGTATATCAGTCTGTATAGTATTTAAGTTAGAAGAAGATAATTCGGGAGAAATCAGACAGTGGTAAACTCGGTCTTGAAAAAAATGTTGGCGAAACGAAGCAACCAGCTGTTGCAACTTGCTTCATAGCCGACTCATTTTGTACGAGTTGTATGAGTTGTGCGCCATCAATTCATGAAGATCGATGACGAAAACTTTCAAATTCGCGTGTTTTCTTCTGATGTGCGTGTATATATCCGACGTCTTTTTACTTCTCTGTTGACAGTAGGGACACTGAAATCGTGGCTCTTGTCTACATTCGTAACGCAAATGTCTGGTCAGACTCGGTTTCTGGGTGAAGGCACTCGTGCAATTTGGACATGGAAACCTCTTTGTCTTGGTAAACGGATCCGACCTTCTCGTTCTAGTCTGAACGACGACGCGGGCATGGATACCTAAAAGGAGGAAAATTTCACATTAATTTAATTCCATTTATTTATTGCGTATACGCAAGACTACTTCCCATCAGAGTATAAATAGCGTACACAATGCATAAAGGATGCCAGCACAATAATAGAAAAAGAAAAGGAATCGAAAAATAAGAACGAGTATAAATGTCCTGAAAAGCGAGAGACGATGGAGGAAAGACGAAGGAGAGGAAGACAAAGAAAAAAAAAGGAGAGATAAAAAAAAGAAGGAAAGGACGTGTTCTACACGATCTCGCGAATTAGCGATCTGAGTTTGTTTTGAGCCTTTCGGCTCGGATAAAGGAGTGAACGGTGAACTTTGCTTGAAATAAAGACTCGCGAGTACTTTGAATTTTGATTTACTTTATTGAACGTAACTTCGATCTGCGCCCATGTGTGGCGCTTGTGGTTCTCGAGAAAACTGTATACTAGGCACCTGAGCGAAAATATCCTTGAGACAGACGACAGTGAAATAAAAGGTTCAGTCGCATAGTTATCAAAATACGTTAACTTTATGACAAACAATTTCAAACGGACAATTTAATTTCAGTTTAAACCCGAACTCGTCGGCTCCGTTGCGTTCCGAAAATATCGCGATAGTGGAAGGTTCGACGACAACAGGTGGAAAACGAGAAATAAACATGGAAGGACATGATTCCGAACCGTGTGAAAAACTTTGATTCGTTGTTAGTGTCTGCGTGTAGCTGATATAAATGCCGAAACCCTAAAGCAACAAGGGGAAAAGGCCACGATTGCATGCAAAGCGTCGGCAAGGAGCGAACCTCGATTCTCGTTATGGATGATTTTACGATGTTTCGTCGCAATCGCAAGTCGACAAAAGGTATCGGACCGGATCATTTGACAACACGGCCGCGCGTTCTTTTCTCATCGAATCTCAAGCTCGGTCCTAGCTTCTCTCGTTGACCTTCGCTGCTCGTCTCAAGACGATTCATCTAACAATTTCCCACGATTTACAAATATCGATCACATAGACGTCTTTGTCCTTGTGCTTGATCCTGATGTGCTTGCGTATATCAGCCTTAACTTTGCACACGTAGTCGCAATAAGGACACTTGAATCTCGGTTGTCGGCCGCATTGATAGCGCAAATGGCTGGTCAAGTTTCTCTTCCAAGCGAATACGCTTCGACAGTTGGGATTCGGGCAGGCGTACTTGGTAGTTTTCACGAGGCAATTCGTGCGTTGGTGACCGCTCAATGACGTAGATCCATTGTGCCCTGAAAAAGAAGGAATCGTCCGCGATCAAACGCTTCTTGGAATATGGCATCGAGTATGTGTTATAAACGTGCGAGAAAAATCAAGGAAACGTGGCCCTATAAATCCGATGATCCGATACCATCGGATCGCGATCGTATTTCATCGTCCGTCCAGGAGCGAAAAAAAGCATGTGCATAATCGTTGTGTACGCCTATAATTACCTGCTGTTACCTGCAATGAAAGAAGGGAGAGGCAGCGAGAAAACAGCGATAGGAAAGTAACGTATACTCGTGATGGAACCGTGCGATTTACGTAACGTGTTTTAGTCGTAAAAACTAGCACGCGACTTGGAAAAGGCGAATTACATTATAAGGCGATTTATTCGAATGAAAATACAGGTTTCGGGTTTCCGTGGAGGTCGACTAGTTGGAAGACGAGGCGGTGAACAAGTCGACCACGTAGACGACCAAACCGTGATGTCTTCTTGGTATGTGCTTGCTCACGTCTCCTTTAACTTTGCAACGATACTCGCAATACGGACACTTGAATCGTGGCTGCACGCCGCACTCGTATCTCAGATGTCTGTTCAAGTTTCCCTTCCAATTAAACGATTTGGCGCAATTAGGACTTGGACAAATGTAAATCGCGTTGCGCAGTTTCGTCGATCTGCATTTCGTCGATCTACCAACTTCCCTGTACGGCCACCAACTTTGCACGGAATCTGAAACAAACGAACAGACGAAATTTTCTCATTGCGATAAATCGGTTGTTGGCTCGTTCGCTACCTCGACTCATCGTCAGTGTCGTTTCGATACTTGGAGTATGCGCAGAAAGAACGCAACTTTTCGCTTCGTCATATACTCAGTTTATTAAGAGGAATTAATGCGGGATGACAAAACACGGTTCGACCGATGGAATCGCAAAGAATCGATCGAATAAAAGAATTCTAGGCGCTGAGAACGTAGATGCTGCAATCCTTGTGAACTCTCTTGATGTGCCTGCATATGTTGGCCTTCCATTTACCACGGTACACGCAGTAGGGACACTTGAAGCGCGGTTCTTGTCCACACTCGTTACGCAAATGTCTCTTCAGCGTGCATTTCCAAACGAAAACGCTCGGACAATTAGGGCAGGGATATTGCTTGTAAGTCGCGTCGTTGAACCGTACTCGTCGCTTCTTGTAGCAAGCGTTCGCGTGATATCGAGAATCTGAAAGCAGAACAAAATACTCGCGGTCAATTATCCGGATCGATAAAAGTCCGAGAAGCGGCGTGAAGGAGCTGCGTGTTTACTCGTTTAAGTTGGATCGAAACGTCCGGTCGATCAACGTCCACGGTGCGTATTCGACGATCCTCGCGCGCTCCTTCTTCTTTACGAGGCGCGAAGGACAACAACGCGCGAATTTCGCACGCGTCGTTGCACCTTTACTCTATTCGCATACATTGTAAGACGAAATTCCAAACGTTATACCCGCTGAGACGCTCTTAGCCCTCTTAGCGGAAGATAGCCTCTTTCCCTCGTGAACACGCGTTTCGGTCTGATTCGATTCTTTTGTGCCTGTGCACGAACGCGTCCGATCGGCATGCTCCGAACGGTTGACGACGCTTCAACGAACATGATGACGAGCCTCGATTCCTATCGAATACACCACAAGTTTTACAACAGCACCCTGTTTTTCATTCGACGCTGTAAAAATGAGGCGACTCACCGCATCGCAACTCGCACGCCTCCCAAGTCGAGAGTAGAACGCGACAATGACAAATGAACAAGCTTTTATTGTGAGACATTTTTACTCTTCGAGTACAAGAAAACAATTATTTGCATCTTGCGCAATGTTAGTTTCTACCGATGTCGATGCAACGTACGACGCTACCTTCGTGTCTTCTACGTACGTGCCTATAGACGTCCGACGTCCATCTAGAACGAAAGTCGCAAGACGGACATTTGAAACGTGGATTTTGTCGGCACTCGTAACGCAGATGTCTGGTTAGGGAGCCGCGGTGAGTGAAAGAACTGCCGCAAGCGTTAGAGCAGAAGAACCTTTTATTAGCAGCGGAGAGTCGTTGGGCGGTCGATTTGCGCTGTCTCCAAGTTGCGCAAACCAAACGCGAGACGACGCCTGGAAAAGAAGATTCACCACTGAACGTAAACAGCTATCGTTTGTAAAGCGTGTTTCGTTAACTCGCTCTAACGTGGATAACAACAATGAAGGATATAAAGAACGCGAAGACCGCAGAGCAGAGCGGGACAGAGAAGAGAAAAGGGCAGGACAGGGCTGGGCAGAACCGACAATGAGCGTAAAGCGAAACAGGGCAGAGAGAAGCAGCGTAGAGCAGAGCGAAGCAAAGTAGAGCAAAGAGGAAGAGAGAAGAGTCACGTTGCGTCTCGATATCGCGTGGAAAGGATAGGAGATGAAATAAACGACGACAAAGGACCAACCGTTTTTCAATCAACGTATGTCTTTATTTATAGTTACTGATATAATTCGTAAATGGTAAAAAAAAAAAAAAGAATGGCGTTATAAAAAGAGAATTTAAAAATTCCCCTAATCAAGTGAAACGCATAAGGAGCAAAGTAGAAAATGGCAGCTGCTACTTCGGTGAAGCATCGTTGAATGTACGAGGAACGAATGGTTAAGTCTCTTCCTTACGAGCGATCTTTAGAACGTCGATCGCGTATACCTGACAGTTTTTGTGTCTTCTTCTCACGTGCTCATAAATGTTGGCCGATTTCTTGCATCGATATTCGCAGTGGGGACATTTAAATCGGGGTTCTTGGCCACATTCATAGGTCAGGTGCCGATTCAACGAGTATTTCTGGCTGTAGGCACAGGTACAGTTCGGACAGGGAAACCTCTTCGTCTTAAAGTTATTGTCTAAATCGGTTTGGTTCGACGATCGGGACCAGAGTTTGCCGATACTTTGGCCTTGGTCGTCTTCGATACCAACGTTGATCCCGAACACGCTGAACGGGCCCGTAGTATCTGGAACGAAACGGGTCTGGCTGATTGCGAGTTTATACGTGCGTTTCGTTCGTGGAAAAGATCTACGAATGCGTATCGAAAGAATCCATCTCTTCGCGAAAACCGAATGATAAAATGAGGAAATTTGCAAAAATTAGACGATCGACGATCATTGACTAGTACAGAGATCGTAAGTAACATTATATATCATCCGTGAAGACGATGAAAATGACAATAGCTCTGGTGTAACGAACTTACAAACCGGTAGAAGCTGCCACACGCGATATACCATCCAAAACAAATGTTCAGCTTGTCGTACGATACAGAAAAATTGGCTGTCGCTTGCTCGCATAGCCGATCAACTTGTCCTACGTTAAATGCTATCGAGAAATACAAAAGTTTATGCCACATTGCGCAACGGGCAGTCTCAGCGCTGTCGATTTATTTTGTACGGGACTGCGTCTCTTCCGTTTTCGCAGGGAAGAGAAACAGAAAGAAAAGAAAACGAAGGAGGAGCTAACAATAAGAGTAGAAAGAATTTGGCTGCATCATTGGATCAATCTGATGACAGCTTGTCAAGCATCGTCTCGTTGATCGTTCAAAAATTCAGTTGTTACTAGCTTCGTTATTCTGTTGGTCACCGTGTATATCCAGAACGTACACCACCTGATCAGGATGCATTCTACGTATGTGAGACCTGACGTTCGAAGAATGCCTCGTACGATACGGACAATAAGGGCAATTGAATCTCGGCAACTGGCCGCACTGAAACTTTAGGTGATTATACAAATTATTTTTTCGCGTGAAAACGTTACCGCACTTATGGCAAGGATAATTTTCGCTTCGTTCGTTTCGATAGTGATCGTAGATGCAACGAGGTCCATCACGGTAACACGTACAATTCGATACCGGACATTGAACACCTGTGAACAGAAAAGGTCAACCAAATGACTTTCGACTATGTCGACTTTTCGTCTCCATCTTAAACGAGAAAAAATTTCATACTTTCCAATCGACGCGACCTATGTATTCTTTTCGCTTCGCAATCCCTTAACATTAATAATATCGCTGTAAACAGTTGACTACTTAAAAAAAAAAAAACCATTATATACAAAAGACAAATTAAATCGTAACATAGTGAAACAAGAGGCAGGAGAGAGAGTGAGAGAGGCAGACAGACAGAGGGAGAGAGAGAGAGAGAGAATGGGGTTCCAGCAAATATTAGCTTTTCTCAAGCACAAAAATACAGTGGAAGAAGCATTGCAAATGGTAAAAACTTAGTTCGTGAATGTTTGTCAAACGTGAATCAATGGCAAGTTGATTCACATAAGAGTAATTCCTTTGAAACTAAGGAACTTGCATCGTTAAGAGGCAAAATATAGAGATAGATGAATATATTTATCCCTGAAAGTAACAGAACGGGTATGCGCTACGAAAATCATAGAAGTTGACCAATTTTGTTTATATCTACAACGTAAACTTCGTTGCCAGGGTGAATTCTGCGCACGTGGGCTCGCACGTTCGAAGGATGTTTCGTTCTATACACACAATAAGGACAATTAAAACGCGGCAATTGTCCGCACTCGAACTTCAAATGATATTGAAGACTGTACTTTCTGCTGAATACGCTGTGACAATTTCCGCAAGGAAACTTTTGTCCGTGCTGGTCGTTCGTTCGCGAAAACATGCCTCCTCTGGTCGGCGAGTACGACCAACGAACGTTCTTCTGCCTCTGGTGCGGTACTAAGTAGTTTGCCTCTGAAAAAAGCACAAATATCGGTCTTTCATTCACGGTTTATGACATTACGTACACGCAACTGCATGAAACATTAGCAGGAACGATATTCGTCGTATCGAGTCAATTTTCGTATAAAATGACGGATTCGATCATCGTTTCTCTAACAATAAATTTCGATGTACATACACATCAATTGCGTTTAATCACAATATACGATAGACGAACGAGGTAACATGCACACAAGGAGTTTTCAAAGGGCGAGTGTTCGGCTTAGAACTGTTTTATTGAAGATTCGTCCGGTTATCGATTCGCAGTTTCGCGAGAATATACGCTGCGCTCTAGTCACGGTTTAATGTTGCGCGCTCATTAGATCGACAACGTAGACTTCTTTACCCGGATGCTTTCTACGCACATGGGCTCTAACGTTCGATGTGTGTTTAGTCCTGTAAGCACAATATGGACAGTTGAATCGCGGTAATTGTCCACACGCGTACTTCAAATGGTGCTGCAGATTGTATCGCCAGTTGAAAGGCCTGCCACATTTTGGGCAAATGTGCAGCACTTTGTGTCGAGCCCGAGGATGAGTAGTCGCCTTGCGGTTTGCCACCGCTCGATTCCACCCATAATTCTCGATCGGTCTTGGTACCTCTTCTGGAAAATGCAGACGTTCTTACGGTTAATTCTAGTAAACGCTCAACGTTTTTCAATTCCAAACATATAACAACTAAGCCGCTCGCGACGCTTGCCGCTCGGAGAATCGTTTCCGTTTCACGAACATACTTGCTTCGCCCAAGCGCTACTACAGATCACGATATATAATAACTAAATGAACACAATTTGTTGGAAATTTGGGAAAAAAATGCAACGTATGAACGAGTCGAGTGGTTGCGATTTTCTGCTTCATACTATTATCTTTCGCATTCATTACAGGGCATTTCGTACATGTTGAAATGACATTTTGCGCATAAGTTTAGATCCATGGATCGACGAGACGACTTTACTTCGTTTCGCTACCGTCTCCGGATCCAAAAATGTCCATCCTTTCGATATGACAGCACAAGCTGGAGGCAAAACAGTAAAATGAGAAGGGAAAGAAGAAAGGGACAACAGAACACGACTGTTAATGCTCCGGGCAAAGAAAAAAATACAGAATTGTGCGAATGAAACGGAATCTCTATTAAAGAAGATAGAATTAAAAACCGATCTTTATAGAATTCGTCTTCATAACTTCACTGGTAGTACATGTTTCATTTGGAAGTACATTGGACATTTAAAAATACTTTTATAGATATAGATACATATAAATATAGCACGCTACGTTCTTTGCGAATTAGGATTAGAAGTAAACCTATCGGTATGGTACAAGTTAGCACTGGCTTATAATTTAATCAGGCTAATATCATTCTTGATTATCGAATATAAAAAACAAATTTGAACGACATTTAATCTGCAAATGTTCGGAAATTAAACCGTCCTGCTTCGTACATGTCGTAATACGATGCAAGAACAAGCAATGTATTATATTATATAATCAGATAACGATAATAGTAAGATGCGTCTGAGGACACGTAAGGAATTCTACGAATTTTCCATTGCCGACAACTATCGAAAAAGTGTTATTCTCGTCATATCATTGTCGTCATTATCGTCGTTATCGTCGTCATAATAATCGCAATCGCATTTGCGCTCTAAGAACACAGGCCAACATGTTGAAACTGGTGCCGCGTAGTATATTTACGCTCCCAAAATTTTACAGACGTCGATAGCGTAAACGTTATGACCAGGATGCTTTCTACGCACGTGAGCACGCACATTAGACACGTGTTTCGTCCTATATACACAATAAGGACAGTTAAATCGCGGCAACTGGCCGCACTCGAATTTGGAATGATAGTAGAGATTATTCTTATGGCTGAAGACACTCGGGCAAGTCGGACAAGGAAACTTTCGCTTCTCCGCATATCGGTTTACCGAAATTCTGGTTTTCTGATAAGGTCGACGTCTTCTCCGGTCAGCCAAAACATACGCAAAATCTGCTGATTGGAAATACTCTGAAACAAAAACAACACAAAAATCTCGTCAAATATTGCGTTCGTCTGGTCAACCGTCGGTTTTTCAATGCGGTTCGATAAGTAATTTCAAGTTTGCTTGCAGGGACATACCTCGGGGAACGTTTTGTGTGTCACCAAACCAGTCATCAACTAGGTATATTTGATAATCACAAAAGGAAAAGATGGGAATTGGAGATATATATATATATATTATTACGAATATATAATTGTATGTGTGTTATAAATATATACATATATATCCCTTTGCCAATAAATGTAACTAACAAATAAGATACCATTTCATATATTTATGAAAAGCTTGCTCGGTGTTTGCAAATGTGTTGCAAATACGATGTGTCGAATATACATGGCACTTTTCTGTTCCTCTAAACCGTATCACGATAAGTTAAACGTTCCATTTACGGAATCGGTCGATACTGTACGCCTTTTGGTCGATTACTCGCCGAGACCCACAAAAGATGCAAGGCTACAAATTTTCATATTTCGTCGAACACGAAATTTCTCATTCGATACTGGCTACTCTCGCGTACGTGTACGTATCCGGCTTCAATCATCTGTTTTCCAAGATTCTTCTTCCCAGAAGGTAGCTTCTACCGACAAACCGTAACGCGCGACGAGGTGCTTGGAACTCCTAGAAAAAAGAAAGGAAAGAAAATCGTGATCAATTCTGAAACGTCGCAAGTCCAACGTAGCAAGTGCGACATTAAAATAGGAAAAGACTGCTCCAATCGTACTCCTAAACGCGACATCTTTACGCGTTCCCACGTCCTTCCTTTTTTCCCCCTTGTAAGAAGTAAATCAAATTCTTTCGGAACCATCATGAAGAACATAATCGTTTTCGGTATTAATTCGAACAGTCTGACGCAATGCCTGTTGAAACGAATCGATTCGATACCAGTTTATTTATGGCGTACGATTTGAACACTTTTCTTTTACAGGAGCATCGATCAGTACCGTTCTACGAGGCGACGGCGACGATGCCGACGACAATGTCCAAAACGAGGATGTTATAAAACAATACAGAAAATTTCATTTGGGAATGCATTCGTTCGTCGCGTTCATCGCGTCTAATCGATTCAGATTTTACGATCCCCGGCTTCTTGCCAAGTTTCTTCTTCCTTTCTCCGTATCCTTCCGTGCACGAATTTTCGAATCTTAGGCGAGCGCAATCTCAAGCAACGTGCTGTTGCAACTGGCAAAGATCTACGGTGTACACTTCTCTTCCTGGATGACATTTGCGAACGTGTCGTCGAGCATTCGAGATGTGTCTGGCGCAATAGTTGCAATACGGACAATTGAATCGTGGCTTCTGACCGCACTCGAATTTTTGATGATAGGTCAAACCGCCTTTTCTACTGAAGACGCTGGTGCAATTGCCACAAGGGAACTTCCGTGCGATCATTCTCAAGGAATCGGAGGTCGAAACGATCGTAGCGTTCCTCGAGAAGCCGTGGGTTGGTCGTTGAAGAAGAAGGTTTTGCGAGTGCATTGCCGCATCGGTGAACACACAGTAATTTATACCTGGAACAGAAACAAGAACGCGACACCCGTGTCAGAGTGGTTCATACTATCGGGAACTCTGCGTACACAAAGAGGAACTAGAGGAAAATAAGAATCGGAGCTGATGTCAAACCTTCTTCGGACGTCGATCTCCAGGGTGTCAATGACACGCCAGGATGCGAGATGTTCGATTTCCGCGACGCAACATCTTCCATGAAGAAAAGGATGAAATAATAAAAAGACCGCTCCTATATGATCATAATTACATAACAGCTTGATATTTTATTGTTTACAAAATGAAATTATTGCGTCAAAGCAGAAACGGCGCTATTCGAAAGTGGTGTATAGAAGAAGAAGGGTGGTAATTTGATGTATTTACATAGTAGATGATCATCGCGAACTGACGTCAAAATGCTATACAGAAAAAAAAACACCTAGTGCACATACTTTTGCGCGTATGTACAACGATTTATAAGACGGGTTCGACTACTATGGTAGAAGAATAACGCGATGAGAGATGACACGTCTTGCAATAGTCAAATTCAAAACGCGTTTGTTAAATGGTTTGCTCGATTTTTTCAGAGTTTTCATCTTCCGTTGCAGTACCACAGGTCGCGTTACGCGACACATTGATAACGTTGACTTTGTATCCGTGATGCTTTCGACGTACATGCGCGCGTATATTCGAAGATTTCTTTGACGCGTAATCGCAATACGGACAACCGAATCTTGGTAATTGGCCGCACTCGAACTTTAAGTGTGAATATAAATTGTTCTTCCGGTTGAAAGTACTCGTACACTTTGGACAAGGAAATCGGTCTTTGTTGCGGTCCTGAAATTCCGTTGGTCTTGACATCACGTTGCACGGTATCTTGAAGCCACCCAGATGTTCCAGATCTGCAAGAAAATGTTTGGAACTCGTCAGAGTCCGCTCTAGAGCAACGAACACGTTCCATTTATGGACGCCTGATTTCATATCGATGGATAGGATACCAAGGAAAGGATAGATTGAAAATAAAACACCAACAAGCATCGTACGATAAAGGAATTGAACGATGTTACTCGATCGTTTCCAAGCTGCTCTCTTTACGTGCGTGCGTTATGTTTAAGTAAATGACAACTTTATTGCGACTGTATACAAAAATATATAAAAATTGAACTTAAACGTAAAAAAGATATTGCAACTCTCCCCCTGTCCCCTTCTCATCCTTACTTTCTAATTTCCTCAGATCTCTTGTTGTCCCTTAACGAGTATCGATATTCAAAGCTCGAACTTGCAAGTACAACTTACAAACAATCACACACAGCTCGATTTAAGATCGATCACGTAAATGATAGAACCAAAATGAATGGACCGGATGTGCGCGCGGACGTTGGACGTTTTCTTCGAAAGATACTCGCAATGAGGACACTTGAACCTCGGCAGCTGTCCACACTCGTACTTGAGATGCTTCTGCAAGTTGTTCTTCCGGTTGAAAACGCTGCTGCAATTTGGACAGGGAAACTTGACGTTGCGTACGTGTTGCGCAGTGAAGGACGTGGAAGCATCTGGTTCATCCACTAGAGCTTCAAAGGTAAGCGACTCGTCTGCGAACAGAAGAAACAAATTGCAAAGAAGTAGGTCGATGTACCTTGAACGATTCACGAACGTGGATTTGTCAATCGATCGAGAAACGTCGGATTTAACGAAACGAAACATAAAACGAGGAAATAACGTAGAATCGGGTTCTTCGAACGAGCTTTCAAATCGATGCACGCCGACATCGATACCAGGATACTTCTTCTACCGTATGTGTTCACGTGTTTCTATACGTGATCGAGATCGTGATTATGATCGATGACTATACACGGCAGGTTATTCATAGGATCTTAACGACCACATACGCGAAACATAATCAATTCCACACCCTTTGCATCTGAGAAAGTTACTCGTACAATTCTGCAGCCAAATCTTTTCGCTTCCATACCTCGGTAGCTTGGTAGCTGAAAGCATAAATGCTCGTTATGCCGAAAAAACGTCTCTCGTTTAATATTAACACTATGCCTAAAATGATCGTCGTTTCAGGTTAATATCAAGTTTCGAGCAGGCGACAGAAGTGACATTTTTCAATGTTCAAATAATTTCTTTATTGGTGAAACGTGCACGTGGATCACGGTAGACCAGCGATTTTCAACCTTCTTCATTTCACGGCACACGCAAAGCAATTGCTAAGATTCTGCGACATGTCGAAGAATGTGATAGATGTGGTTCAAGACAGGGAATTCGCATCGGGCGGCTATTGTTCTTTCGGCTGTTGTGATATCTTCGTTTGACGATCTAAGGGATAAGAGGTCAGTAGCCCTGAATGAATAATAAAGAAAAAGAAGGTAGTTGAGCATTGAAGCTTTTAAAAATACTCGCGGCAAACTAGTTGAAAATCGCTGTGGTAGACGATACATTTTCAACGTTCGACGTAGACGTCGAGTACGACACACGCATGGCGAACGAAAATGCTGAATTGTTGCGTTGTTCGCAAAACTAATCAAACTTGCATTTCCCCCGCGACTATATCGTCTCTCCCTCCCTCCCCCTCTCTTTCTCTCTCTCACTCTTTGTTTCTTTCCACCGCGATCTCACTGTTATAGTTGTTATGTCTAGATGGGAGAACGAGAATAAAAAGAACGAGAACGAGGGAGGAAGAGAGATAAAGGAAGAAAGGTAAAAAGAAATAGGGACGAAATCTGAAGAATATTAGAAGTAATATTGTATAAAAAGTATTCGGTTGCATCGTTACGTTCCATATATCCACGGAAGAATGAAGAATTCTTTGCAAGTTTTGACCATGTAGCGATCGGATCGGTAGAAAGATCTCGATGTTGTCACTTTTACCAAAAGCTTTCAGCACATATTAGTAACGTTGTTGTATCGCAATGTAACCAGAGGAGAAGATTGTGAAATGGAAGATATAGCTGAGAAGAGTACGAACGAAGCTGGTAAAAAGAAAAGACTATGTCGCTGGATAATCGCTCAAACGGCCAGGTTTGGTAGTCGATAAATATCCTGAACATAGACCGCGTTGCCCTCGTGCTTCCGTCGTATATGCTTCTGTACGTTGGATGTCTTCTTCGAGATCAAATCACAGTACGGACATTTGAAGCGCGGTGGTTGGCCGCACTCGTATCTCAAGTGTGTAAGGAGACTTCGTTTCTGGCCGAAAACGCTCGTGCAATTGCCGCAAGGGTACCTCTGGTTACTGTTCGGTACGAAACTCCTGTAAAGTCTGCCGCGCTGTCCTGCGCTCAATAACATTCTTGACGCGGCAAATTGTCTGAAACCTGGAAAAATTCAGTGATCGGTATCAGTACAATGTGGCAATGGACAAAGCACGAAAAGCGTTTTTGCTGTTTAAAAATTAGAGGGCCGAAACTTTCGATAATTGGAGGAAGAAAGCGCGTACCTTATATTTTCTCGTAAATGGAAAATGAGGATTGCGACGAGTAACGATACGTCGCCGCGCGTATCGCGTTCGAGTTTTCGCAAACGGCGGAGAAAGAATCGAAGACATTGCTATTTCTTAACGACAATCATGCTAACGAAAAATAACGAACAAATAAAAATCCCACAAAACGTAAATAACATGAGACTCGTTGAGATGCGACAGTTATTTTGAAAAGGTACTTTATTCAGAGTAGGTCGGTAACAAACATTAAACAAGGTGAATCGACAACAACGATCCGTCTTTGAACAATAGTGAAAATCATTGAAAAGCATTCTGAGTTAACACTGTGTCAGGGATTTTCAATAAAATATCAAAATATGAATGCCATTTTCGGCCTCGGCAGCGGCGGCGGCGGCGGCGTCGTCGTCGCTCTAATCTTAACCAACAGTTTCAGACGATTCTACGAAAAAATGATCGCGTTAGCTTTATTCTCGTCCTTATCGTTCGAAGAAAATTATGCGTTCGGAGGAAAATGCGTTAATAATACTTGGAATAACTGTAACTAGAGTAGAGATAGAGTAACATTTCTAAATAAATTGCAGAGATATGTATCAACTGTTTAGTAGTATCCTTGCTTCGACTCCTTATTCTTTTAATTTTCTTCTCCGCCTCTTGTTTTCGTTCTTTTTACTTGAGTTATACTCGTCCCGATTCGGTTGTTAATAACGGACTCTCGACAATTGCTTATACAAGTCGATAATTTGTAGCTTTTCGTCCTTATGCATTCGTCGCACGTGAACATACATATTCGAAGAGAATTTCGCCTTCTTCGTGCAATATGGACACTGATATCGCGGCTCCTTACCACATTGGAAGTGACAGTGTGTTTTCATGTCCGAAAGTCTAGTGTAGCCACTGTTACATCGTGGACAATAAAATTTTTTCCTTGGTAAGGAACTTTGAACGGAGACACTGTCAGGCCAGTGTGTCCTGGAAACCGAAGATACAAGCTCTTGACGACAGCCACTTTCCATGTAGAGAAACGACTCATCCTTCGGATCGTTGGCAAAATTTCTTCTTGGCTGATAACCTTCGGTCCGCATCGATCCCCTTGGTATCATTTCAGCCCGGATAAACGACGAGTGTAACTGGCCGTACATCGGATCTAGAAAAAGAATCGAATTTTTGTTGCAAGTTAATAGAAACAAAACGGAACCAACGAACTGACGACATCGCAGAGAAACACATTTTCATCCATGCTCTGAGCATCTAAGCGCACGCGTGCGCCTTCAAGCTACTTCCTTTCTAATCGAACATACATTCGATACTTTTGTACAAATACACTTTTGTACACATTCTGAGCAATTTGTACTTTATTTCCTTCCTCGTATCGTATGTATCGTTAACGGTGAATTACAGAAAGAAACAGGAGGAAATATATATAGGAAAGGAAGATAGAAAGAAAGGCGAGAACTAGAAATCAAGCATATATCATTCTATTAGACTAGCTATTCCTTCGCATTAAAGTTACGAGGGCTATTCTACGACGATAAATCACGGGAGTTCGGTTACTTGATTTATTTATTAAAATCAATTTACACAGAATCACGCGCGCAAGCACAAATTCTACATCACTCGTTCCACGAACGTCAATTCATTTTAATATATTCATTCGCGTGACGTTGCAAATCTGATGCTGCAAAATTTCTTCCAGCCATATCTTGATCGATATCGTCGCGAAGAGACAAGTCGTAACTTACCGACCAAATTACATTGATAATTAATAAATAACGACATTATAATAGAACACGACAATAGATCAAGAGATTAAGACAATATACAAACGAAAATATTTTATTCACGTAATATTCAAATTTGCGCAAAGATAAGAAATATATATTGTTATAAAGTAATAATAACAATAAGAAGAAGAAGAACATTCGATGAAACTGTAATATCTCATTTAATATAATCGTGGAATAATCTTCAATATTTTATAATAAAATAATAATAATAATAATAACATTAATAATAATTGTAGTAGAAGTAGTAGTAGTATTAATAATAACAACAACAACAGTAGAAAATAAATAAGAGTTTCATAATAATATTGTAAAAAGGCACGTCGTGTCTATAATGTTACAGCAATAATTTGATATCTAGCACTTTTAACGATTGCTTTATTGTTCTCGAAATGTTCGGTCATATAAATGAAATATACTGCATGACACTTTTGTATAAGCAAGAAGTAAATAAGTAAGAGTAAGGAAATAAAACAAGTATATACTGAAGAATAAATTAATCGTTGTCAGAAATTTCACTAACTACGAAACTATCAGAATTTAACAAATCCTCTTGATCTCCATTATCATTGATACATTCAGTTTTTTTCGCGTGTTTCTGTGCACACGTTCTTAAGTGCCTTGCCGACACAACCGTACCTGTTAAGTTTTTATGGCAAATATTACACTTAACACTTCTCTGGCACATGTGACGTACATGGTAATTCAAAGCCTTTTTGTGTTTAAAACGAGCACCACATTCCATACAGACAAACGGATTCGCGTTTCTTTCTGTGTGACACTTGGCAATCTTATTTTTAAGACAATTATTTTTCTCGTGTCTTGCCAAATTTGCTGGCCGAATAAATGTCCTTTCGCAATACCTGCAATTTATCGGTATCGGCGATAATTGATTTAAAGGTTGCACCCATCCTTCATTAGTACTTAAATCATTAATCGAACCACTCGTTCCGCTAGAATTTCCTTCACAGTTTTCATCATTACGATTCCTGTCGTTTTCCTTATTGCACGGGACTGTTCCACTCCTTCCATTGGTATTTTCATTTCCATCGTTACCGTCATTTCTTTCGTGTTCGTTGCTAGTACTATTATCGCCATTATTGCCCCAGTCATCCAGATTTATTTGCGTAAAGTCGTCCTCTGAGCCCCAACTATCGCTACGTTCAGACTTCTCGATGATTCCACTGGCTTGCTGCTCCTTCCGGCGTGTTAAACTGCTGGTAATTGCTCGCTTCTTGACACATCCTGTAACATAATCGATCAAATAAGTATCTCTATCCCATTGGATCCTGAAAACGACTAAAGCTTCTACGAAAATCAAACAACGAGGTAACTAAAGGGTAACTAAATGGTAACTAAAGGATAACTAAAAGATAACTAAAACGAAAAGACCCATTGTAGTCGTGTACGTTATTAAGTAAATGAAAACGAAGAAAACAGGAAGGGAAAAGAAACGAGAAAGAAGTAAACTGGCCAGACTGTTCGCTGTCCCACCGATCACCCAAATTTCTCTTTTTATTCGCATAATACAATTTCCAAAAATTTGCGAAAGCTTCTAAAGTGAAAGCTACGATCGCTTTTATATTTTCTATCGACTTCCCTTTATTAACATAAAGTAAACTCGAACACCTAGAAAAACGATCTTCGAGTCGCGTGCAAATATTCTCGAAAATCTTCCGATCTTTTCCTCTTTTCTTTCGTTTCTTTGTAGAGTATATCGATTCTTTCTAGGAAATTCCAATGTTCGGAGCAGGGATGGTGCGATTCGGTGAATAGTAGAAACTCGTTGTCCAAGCACTCCGACACGAACAGACCTGAAATATCGAGCAGCGGATCAGCTGACGCGCGGCTAACTCATGACAGAGCAGAGATAATCCAAACAAAAGAAACGAAGTAACGAAGATGTGGACGAGTCATGTTAATGGATTAATACAGATTCGTCTCCTTTTTTCTTATAGTATTTCCCTTCTTAACGAATATTTATAGACGAACAGGTTCGCGACATTTCGCATGGTTTACACACTGTACGCGAGGAAAGAATACGAGCAAACAGCTTCTGGACAGTATACAATATAATCATAATTTTTCTGCGATGGCAATGTTTACTTTACGTACGCCGATTAACGGGTTTGGAAATTGCAAGGAGGCCGTTGACGATGTTTTCGCAAGCTGCTACTATGAAGAAAAGTTTTTCCGCAGACGGGACATTTCTGCGTTCTACCACAGTCGTGCCTAACGTGGAAAATCAGATGAGATTGTTTCGCGTAACAGGCACCGCATTGGCCGCAGGAAAATGGCCGGCTCTTTTGCAACTGATGACACGTTGATATAGGATTCCAATAGCAGAAACTCTTCTGATGACTCCTCAAATGACCGGAAAAAGTGAAACCCTTGCCGCAGTATTTGCAATTGTATTTTCTTTTCGAGTCGTCTCCACATATCGAGTCCGCGAAAAGCTCTGCAACATTATTAATAATCAATCAGTTGTATTTTCTCATTAATTGCAGTTCAAACTGCAGAAATTCCTAGCGAATGCGTACCGTTCTTAACTAGAACCGTCAACGCTAATAAAGAACAACTCTCCAATAAAGGATTCTTTTACGAACGATCAAATTTCCCGCCCGAAACATCACCCGTCGCTGTCATGAACGATCGATAGTACAAAATATACTAAAAACATTCCGGAACGACCCGCTGCTTTTTTTATTCTTTTTATTTGTCAATTTTCTTTTTCTTTTTTTTTTCCTCTCTTTCCTATACATTCAAGAATCAAAAAGAATATAGTAGCGAGAGATGGGAAAGAGAGATAGAGTAGGGTGTGCGTGTATACGTGTCTATGTGTGTTAAGAGGATAAGAATCTGTAAAACTTGTTAAACAAGGATAAGAATTAGAGAAGACGCATCCAATACTGTTTTATTTGTTTACATGTACAAGCGAATATTTGATAAAATTCTTAACAAATACTTAACAAATAGCGATTACACGTATGATCGGCCCACGAACGAATAAATCGACAAATTGAAAGAAGACGAAACTCGAAGAGACGTGCGAGATTAAAATATGTCCTGATTAAAATCACGATCGAACGTAATCAAACGGAAAGGAATGAAACGAAACTTGCAATTTCGATGTTTACGACAATCACAAGATCAAAGGAAAAATCATCGATTCTCCCTGAATTAGGCACGCATAGGAAATGGAATAAAAAAGAAAAACAATAGAAACACACGACATGTGTTATATCGTTGCTGTCTTTTAATCGCAAAAGATTTGAGATGCTCCTAGATGGGTGTATTACGTAAAAGTAAAGAAACGCGACTCTTAGTAAAATTCGAATAAAACTTAATCTAAGTACTATAACTATGACACTTAAAAGCTACGATAATCGCAGCTATCTTGTTTGCGAATAGCGGAGCGAACGATGAATGTCTATCGTTCGAACTTCTGTTCTGTTTCGAGGGTTTGATCATCCCATAAATTCGTTCCGTCTTTTTATTGGACGTGGTATTTAGAACAAAATTTGAAACATGCCTGTAAATATACTGTGAAAATATCTTTTATAAAGTAACTTCTCTTCACTTTTTTGCTAAACACGTTATTACACCGTTACCGTAAAACTTTTGTAGCTTCTCGCTAAAATATTTTTCAAAGTAATTTTTTACGTTAGTATTGTCAAATCTTTTACAAGCCAAGATATGTTGTAACGAACGAAATAAGCGCTAATTTGGGAGGAGGGGCAATATCCGGAGAATGCTAAGAGTGTGGTAAAGTTTCCCAACCAAATTATTCTCGTTATTTTTTCCACGTTCCTTGCTACAAACAGCCTGGCATTATGGCAATGATACGTGGTGAAAATAACTTCGAAAATGACTTTGCCAAGAACATGGAAAGAAATTATAGAACTAGAGTATGATTACGACAAATTTTTCTCTAAATACCACGATAAGAGCGGAACGAACTTTTGGAATCACCTAATATTTACGGTGTCGGTAGAAGTACACGTGGCTTTGTCTTTGGCTGCGGTGGCATCATTCCTTGTTTCGAATAAAAGCGCGTGGAATCCGCGCGCGCAGATATATCTGCCTCCTTGGAAGGCATTTCTGGAAGCCACGGACGTCTCTACTAGCCACAGATCTTCGTGATTTTTTCGCTTTCATTATTAGAATCCCTTCTCTCCTAAAGCTCTCATTTTTTATTTTTATTCTAGAAATGTTCGTTCGCGTTCCTTTATTTCGCTGCAACTTCATTTTTCGTATTCTTGAGCCGTTTTTTTTTCTATTGCTAGAATTCTGTCTAGAAATCTTTGGATTATTCTAAATTTCCACTATTACTACGATAGAGAGTAACCGGATAGATTACCTTTAACCACTGTGATCAAATTTCGAACAAAGAGGTAAACATTATGTACGGAAGCAGTTGAAAGCAAAAAGAAACCTGCTGTCAACGTTCGTAATAGTACATAATAGTCAAATATCCGACGAGAGAATTTCGGAGGACGAGGGATTAACGACAAGTGAACTCTATATACTTGACAAATATCGACCGATAGATAATTAATAGGTAAAATAATAAACAACGATACGTATTATGATACTCGAGCAAATGTTCGGTAAAGCATAAAAACAAAAATGTCATCGAGAAGAAAATGGTCGACTAAAACGACAGGAGCAGAAACTATTTTTCCAATTTGTAACAAGGATGGAACGTCAAAGAAGATTTTTAGTTCATTCGGATCTCATCTAACCGAAACAGCGTTAATAATTCGTCAACTTTTAAAGGTCCTGGATAATTCTACCGCGTTACCGGAAGGATAATCCAACGATATAAAGTTGTAGTTAACCGCGAAGTGAAAATAAGAACGCGAGAAACATGGGAAATGACCCTTTGTCATCGAAGATAAAGTACCCTACTTTTTCTTTATTCTTCGTTGAAAGTCAAAATTCTCCCACAAGTTCTCTTCGACCGCTGCTCAAAGACACAGGAGAAGCCCTCGGTAAAGAAAACTCGTTGCAAACAAGTAATTCCGATGCTGTAGTAATTGTTTTCATCACATTTCTGATCGCTCTAAAACGCACACTTAACCGGAAAATATAAACATAAAAATATAACCGTTTGAGTTCCAGGGATCTTTGAAAAAACAGGGTCGAAAAATCTCGAACAGCGCGATAGCGTTTGTCATATTTGTTATTTTCATGAAATACATCTATATTATTATATATGCGTATTATTAGATTATAAATATTTCAAGTTTTGTTCAACACAAATTATTGAGAAGATAACAATGAAATACGAAATACCGTCAGTCATCCGTAGCATTTAAACATACTGGGACTTTTCGACACAAAATCTAAACAGTGCAATCGCGCTGCTTGAAACTCAAACGGATAATGTGGAAGCCTACGGTCGTATCGAACGAACCAAGATGACGAACAAAGGAAGCTATTCAAAATAGCGGTGTCATGAAGCGCGTGTTGTACGTGTTTGCACTCGAGAAGTGCGTTGCTAGCTTGCCGGCTTCAATCGCGTGACAAGCTGGCTAACACGTAGGGAAATTCCCTCTCTCCACACCTTTATTCTACAGCAATCGATCATAGCGTTATCTATGATCAGTATCGCTCGGTCGAAAGCATAATCCAATATTCCGACTGATTGTGAGCGGGTCGACCCTTAGCGTCGCCGTGACAATTTCTGCTTCGAAAATAATCGTTTTGAAAATAATAAATCGCGGGCACCGTCACAGCTTGCGATCTAATATAAAACAATATTGCATAAAGTCTTTTTTAAAAAGTCTTCGTTACATTGAATTCGAGAAGAACACCTATAAAACGAATAATTCTAGATAACCCCTATAGCTTAAAATTACAGCTGTAGCAACAATTACAAGTCAAAGAGGAGAAAGTATCACATAAAGAGAATGAAATTGATTGGTTGCCAGAAATATAGGTATCCATTTTGATATTCACGTGGGAACACAAACATAGAAATTCTCTATACGTTGCAATAAATCCTTTTGAAAAACTTGATCATGTGACTTTGTCATACGTGGAATATCTCGGGATAAATACGATCTTATAATCCCTGTATACACGCGTTAATTGTAAAATGGATGATATATACCGGCAGAAAGTATAAATATGTTGTAAAAGATCTGACAAATTATATAACGATATCGATAAGAATTTATGAAAACCGGTGAAGAGCCATGAAATAATCTACAAACAGATCTAATATTTAGCATTCGATCTTGATTCACAATTGATTAAGAATACGTAAATCCTCGTCTTTATGCCTAAAACTATGTACAGACAGTGTGAGGCAGATCCATGAAACTGCTTCATCCAGCAGCTACTTCGCTCAAGTTGCTCTCCGCCGTTACATAGAATGCGCGAGGCAGGGTGAGCCGCAGTTACTTTCTCGAAAGAAATCATTCAAGAAAGTCATTCAAAACGTGTCCAGGCGAAGCAAATGAGGAGTTGCGAGACATCTTTTATCTCGCCAAGAATTCTAAAATCGATGGCTCACCCCGAGACAGCCTCACCCTCACGTAAGCTTAGGGACGAAGCAGGTATACGGTATACATCTCGGAGGCTGCCTCGCAGGACAGTCTCGCAGATCAGCCTCGCATTGTCTTTGCATAGCCTTAGATTTCATTTTGTCTCAATATTATGTGGATGGACATCTCTTCCTGAAGCCACAATATGGACAGTGAAATTCTGCTGCCTAAAGATCATGATCAGTTTGTATCATGATCACAGTTGATTTTAATATCAGTGTCTTTGTGGGATAGAATATTGCGCTCGCGAAGCCATCTCTCCAAATATCCTTTCGCAGATGAGTATTTCTTGTTCAAGAGTTCGATGACAATTAAAATCCAGGTGAAATTAAGCGCAGTAGTAGGCAGAAACGGCGACAACCGTTAAGCCTATGAACGTTATACGAAGTTTAAACCATTTTCATACTTGCACAATTAAATTCATCCTATTATTTACGTGAAAATATCTCGCTTTTCTTTTCGTTTTATTCGCTTTTATTCCATATATATTACGTAGTATTATATATATATATGTATTTGTTACATATAATAAATATATAAGGTTATAGATCCAAAGGAAACTTTTTTTCAGAGATTTCTTTTTATTTAAATTTCATAACAATTTGTAAAATTCGCAGAGCAATAATATATATTTATATTTAATGCTCAACGACAGCGACATCGATGACGACGATAACTGTAACGGTAACGATAACGATAACATTAATGATAACGCTGGCAATAATGATAACGATAACAATATATTGTTCATTCTCTCGTTGTATAAATCCATGATCAAAATTATATACTTCATTAATATATATATATATATATATATATATATAATTATATATATATCTAATAAAATTATATATTATTCGAACAATCTTTGCACACGATGAAAAATATCTTTCTGATGTGCATCATGCCAGTAGTGAAAATATAACATTTCATAAATATGTATATCTTCGATCAATTGAATACGTATTGTACTAACCTCACTACAAGAGATTGATTTTTCTAGTCGAATTGTTCGTGTACCACATTCTTATATGTATATGTATGTCACATCCAAGAGTAAAAGTGCACACAAGATGTATTCAATACCGTATGAAGTACGTTCGGTAAAATTGCTAGCAATTAATAACTTCTTCTTGAACTATTGGATATACGTTTGATCTGATATTATCAACAAATATGAAACGTCCACTTAAGTGGGTTACGTATGTACACACTTGCATGCACTTGTAACTTACACATATATTATTCTGATAAATATTAAAAAAAAAAAAAAAGAAAAAAAACAAATAAAATATAGGAATATTATTTATTTGGCATTATTTGTAATCAAATTATTTGGCAGTTTATAACATGCGCGCACCCATGCTATATAAATTTATCAATTTGTACAGTTTAAATAATGATTCTTCGTTAACACATTCGCACCGGATGCCTCATATTTGAATTGGGTTCTCTTACTAGCACCCGAATGACGCACGTGCGAGTTATAAAACGTAATAAACACTTCAAATTCTCCCCAGAAGTGTCATGACAAAAATTCGATGAATTATAAAAAAAAAAGACTATATGTATATTTAATATGTTTACAAGTTCATTGGAAAAGTACATTGCGTTATAACGATAAGATCCGATTCGATGCTTGGGCTTTGCTCCATAATGCAATTGCAGGGAGCAGATAATTCTGGCTATGTCGTTGAAGGAAAACAACATATCGTTTGATTCTTCGATGTCACTTCGATGCGTTCCGTTTATTAATAGCATTAGAATAGGGCCATGGTAACCGATGAGTCGAAATGTCCCTGTATCTCTCGAACGAGGGTTTAAAATTTCAATATACGCTTTGGTCACTGTGAAATAATTTACGACTTTGCTTACAATTTTTTTTGGAAAGCATTCATTGACGAAAAATTTATAGCATCTTTTAGACATAATTTGATTTTGTAGAATTCTACGAGTTTTTCCTCGGCACCTGCATCCCATTCGACTGCAAATGAAACGATGCGAATGTGTTAATTTCATAAATTTCTCTCGAATGAAATTCAGTTTGACCTAAGTACACCAGCTTATACGTTCTTAACTAAGATTAACAGAAATATCAACTAGCAACAAAATTAAGACGCACTATGTGCATCTCCAATTTACTTTTTGAGTGAAATCAAACGATTCCAAATTTATTTCGGTAGATGACGTGACCTAGGATCCGAATGGCTTGATATTTATGTATACTTAATTACAGTATAATTACCAGTTATTTTATTTAATCTCGCGTATTAATAACATTACACGAGACGCAATATCCTTGCGTTAATCGATCAACGAGAAATTTTGTCGTCAATAAATATTATACACTCGAAACTAGTAAAAACTCTTCTCGCTATTAACAATTGACATTTTTGTACATACGATTTAAACTTTATCACAAAAGTTACCTTTGGTTCGCCTTTGGACAATAGAATATCTCCAAAATAATAATTACAAAAAGAAAACGTACGATAATTGATACATTATGCTTTAAATCAAAGAACTAAGAGCAAATAATCTATAAATTGAAAACAGAGGAAAACATGAAAAAGCAGGAGCTAAAACTATTAAGAAAAAAAGAGTAAGAATAATGTAGACGCCGTTCGCCAACTTTAATACATATTTACGTGGCCTAGCAACGTGAACTCGTATCGTAAAAGACGAATAAATTAAAAAAAAAAAAAAAAAAACACCGACATACGGAGAATCGATTGCTCGAAGAAAACGATGAAAGTCGAATAACTGGAACTACGATAGGTGCGTAAATCCGTGTGATCGAGCATCTTTGAAGTAAGATTGTCGGTGAGAAGTGGAAGCTACTTAGTGACCGATCCACCATGAATATTGAGGATGTGCTGCTTCAGGTGATCCGGTCGACAGAAGTATTTTCCGCAGAGAGTGCACGTGAAAGTATACCTGGATCCGAGTCTTCCGCACTCGTACCTGGAGTGTCGTGTCAGAGAGGATCGTGACCTATATTCACGTCCACACATGACACACCGAAATCTCAGCTCGCTGGCAGAGACACCCTCCATCATAGGGCTTGCTGTAAGCATACACGGAGGCTTTTTACATATGGGTTATCCTCCTCTATCTTTAACGGGAGAATCGAAATTCACGTTCATCCCTGACGAATTACACCTCGTTTTGCACTCCCTTCCTTCCTCTCTCTCTCTCTCCCGCGCGTCTTCTCGCTCTCTCGGACTTTCACCCTTCTTCCCTCTTCAATCATTCATCTTGTTTCTCCCGATTTCCCTCTGCATGGTAGTGCAAAAAAAGTGAACGACAATGGCTATTTCGAAGCGGGTTTCGTCTCTCGACAACGAATAATGGGGAAAATGAAAGCTCGAGCTAAGCATGTGGACGATATACGACCAAGGTTTAAGAAGCTCGCTCTAAAAAGAAGACTGCGCGCTCTATTACACAAAGATCTTTCTTACCACTTTGATCGAACGTTAAAAATCACTACACTGTAACGTGACGCGATACTCGAAGTACGATGTAAAATACTGAAGTTGTAATTATTCGCAACTGACGAAATATAGTAACCGTATCTCAACGCAGTAGCTGCATTTACCGCATCGGTTCATAATTGCAATCAATAAACGAAAAGAAACAAATCAAAGAGAAACAAAACATTAATGAACGTTTGTTTGGAGAATAACGACGCATAATGTGAAGTTAGATAACGTGGTATTAGAACTTTGCTGGAATTTTGCTTCAGAAATTTGGAGAAGTACCGAGATCAAGCAAAAAGAAAAAAAAAGGCAACCACGGTCTCGCAAAGCGCTTAATCGGTGTTTATATGCAGTCTTCTTTACTTTGAGCCGTTGTTATTTACATGCTGCTCCAAAATGAATCGCATTTATTAGTGTTTCCATTTTTACAACCGTAATACTTCATTAATTAAACCCAACGTAAAAAATGCCTCCTTGTATAGTTTCACCCAACGTATGCCCATAACAACACACGTATATGCCTAAACCTAAAACAATCTATCGTAATTGCATTTCGCCAGGTCGTTTCTTTTCCTCAATTCGATTGATGTATTATTCCGCATCACAATAATGATTATGAAGCTTAAATTCGCGGCAGACCATGAATCAGCATGCAGTATACATTGTCAGATATCATCGTAAACGAACACACGTTTTCTTCAATAATTCTATCAATTAAGCGTAACATCGAACTTTTATAAAACATATTTTTTATTACACACTTGTGCGAGCAACACACATTTCTGTAACAGTTAATATACAAAAGAATAATCGATTCGTTTCGACAAATGTAACAATCTCTTAAGTAATTTAAATTTCTTTCGTTAGTTAAGTCATTGGAACGACTATTATATAGTTTAATATTTTCAAATATATTGATGAAAAAAGACCGTGTTGTTATTCCCTACCACTGTGCAAATTACTTTAAAACTATTCTCAGGTAACTCACTATAGAAACTCCTATGAACTGGTGATAGTTTTCTTTTTGGCATATAAGCTGTACGCACGCGCACGCATGACACGCGTACATACATACACATCCATACATACGTATACACACGCGCACGCACACGTAGTTAATCATTACTTCAAGACTAATGAAGTAGAAAATGAAGGAAATGAAACATCGGCTTTCAAATCTAAGTCATAGATTCAAACGAAGAGACTGTTGTTGCGAACATTGACAGAAGGAAACCCACCTGGTACAGCCTTAACGACGAAAAATAACAGTTCGCAAATTTCGTTGTACAATACAGAGTTTTGTAGATATCTGCAACTCCATTTGAATAGTAGAAGAGCTTCGTTTCCTATTTTATCCTTCCTCCTTCCTTCTCTTCTTTTTTCATTTGCGAAAAATACGTGACGACGTAGTCCAGTGTCTGCATCGATACGTTACAACTTACGTGGCAACCTTTGAATATAATACCGTAGCAATAAATCATCCAAGATAGCTCTCTCTTGCAGAAGAGATCGATTGATTACATCTCGTGATCATATACTGCGTGATGGAACCCTAATAGATTTTGTCCGAACTCGTTCGTGTTACATTTAAAAAAAAAATTGTAACGCTATTCAATAAAATCTAATTGTACATATACGCGAAGTGATAAACGAAGGCATTCCATACTTCTTTCTTTATGAAAACTTTTAATAATGTTACGAGTGATGTATTAGAAAGAGAAACATGGAAAAACATTACGTAAAATTTTGAACGAAAGCATCGTTAAATAATGACATATTTACAAAATTGCCCGCGAGTTTCAAAGAAAAATAATTTAACTACGTTTTCCGATTAGAAACTCTTTTTAATATCACGCTTAAAGTATAAAATAACTTTAAAGTTAAAAAGAGAATAGAGGATAGGAGAAGGATAATGAAAAGAAGCGATGAAAAACAATTATTCTTTATGACAAATAATTTATTGCATATCTTCTTATGCTCCACTTCACTGGACGACACAGCTGGAATACGTGCAATCGAAGAATGCGAACTGCAGGATATTCCTCCTAAACGCTGTATATTCTGACCACTTATGAACATACGTTTGAATAAACAGAGTTTGAAAAATGGAATCGACCACCTTTTCGTTAAATGTTAGTTCGAAAAGCTCGACAGTATTGAACCAGACAGTATCCATTAGGATATTCGTACTTCAATATACGTAATTTATATCATAGTCGCATTTCGATTAAGAGTTCTCGTCGCGGATATGCGTTATTCAAAACCATTTTAGCGACACATTCCCTGCCTGCTGGTACTTCAAGCTCGTCAATATAGTTCCGTTTTTCACGCGATCAATATATTGATTTATAGTAGCAAACACGAACATTGAAATTTAAATGTATTTTATACGTTCATGAACTGTAAAACGAGTACACAGTTCATTCTACCAGATAAACGTGTTGTCGGAACACATTAATTGGTACAATATCTTACTGCAATTACTTTCGTACAGAATTACTTAACAATTATTACGTCGGTTGCTCGCGGGACAAGCGACTTTCCAAAGGAAAATCGTACACGCGCTGCCAATTTTTAATTTTAGTCTCATTTACAATAACAGTCGTTAGAATCGTTCTCCTTTTCCTTATACACAAATGTAACAAAGAAAATTAGTCTTATGATTTCTAATTGGTTAGAAATATCAGATAAAATTACATTTGATCCCTGAATTAAAGTTTAAATCACTGCTTTATAGCCATCATCCTATTATCTGCGACCTACTTGCTGTCTTTCAAGTAACGTTGTTATCGAGACTTACAACAAATCATCGTTTAACATGTCACGGGCCAAAATGGCTTGAACTTTATCTAACTTGACCGACGTGATCAACTCGACAAATATTACAACGAAAAGAACATAACAAAAAACTTGAAAAAAAATACAACATAACCTTTCACGACATCGAAAGTGCAAGAAACTCGAAAACAGACACGTCGATTAAGTTTATTTCTAAGGAAATAGACGTATTTATATTTACGACAAATGTAACAATAACGTATACGTATTCGAAGATTAAATAATCATCTGTAAAACAATCGCGAATCCGTGTGATTGAGAGAACGAGCAACGTAAAACATATTCGGCATCGCAACATGGTTGATTTCTCTGGTTTCTGATAAAACGTGCGTAACGAGATAAGTAAGAAACAAGAGAAGGGAAATGTATTATGGAACAATTCTCCTTCACTTAGTCTCTCCTTGAGAGTCGCGGAAAATTACAACGGAGAACTGTTGATTCGAGATGGGAAACCTTCTTCTGCAGTAAGGTACCATATGATGACCAGTCCGCTTCTGATGTACCCGCATGGAGTCCAGCCGAGTGAAACGACGACAGCAAGTTCTGCAGGCAAACTGCTTCTCTACTCCACACTCATATTTCCGGTGCCTGACCAAAGAGTAATGGACGGCGTAACGTCGACCACATCGCGAGCAACAATACCCAAGAATCGACTCTGAAACACCGTGGTCCTTACCACAATCACGCCAACACTCGTACCACTCTACTAGTCGTCTCTCTATACCGACATACGTGTATCTCTCTCATCTGTCTGGATGTCCCTGTCCCGTCAAAACACACACAGAATGGTTCAGCTAATGATAACCTGCCTTATTTATTGTATGAAAAATATCCTCAAGATGAAGTTGCACTATTTCAAAGGGTAAAATGTAACGCTGGAATAAATTTTTTCTCAAGTTCGTTTCTTTCTTTACTTACTTTCAAGGTCATCGGTACATTTTTCAATGAAATCCTGTATTTTTATCCATTAATTGATGCGTTTTCTATCTCCTGTACAAAAGTACTATACCTGAAAATGCGTAGTTTAGAAGATATTTAATCCTTAATTTTGTAAAATTGCGCATACGAAAAACAAGAAAAAAACGTAATGTTGAAACTCGTGTTTGTTTTCCTTGTCTTTCGTACACTAAATTCGATGAAATTAAAATGAAAATATCTTATAAATTATGCATTTTCTCACGTAAATAAATACTTTAGTACCTTTGTATATAGAATAAAAAACCGCGTCAATTGATAGATCAAAGAAGTATTATTTAAAAACATGCCGACGACCTTGATATCTTCTAAAGACAACAAAGTGAACTCAAAAAAAATTCTTCCCACCGTTGCACGTGTGCCTTGAAATAATGTAATTTTGTTCTCAAGTTTTTTCGTACAATGAACAGGTATTTAGATGATCCCATTTAGCTAGGTCATCTTGTATACGTAAGTCCTAGGTCCATAGCGATGAAACGACACGTTCCACATTTCATTCTACAATACATCGCTACTCCAATAATGATCACTGCGCAGCAAACATTATCAGAGGAACAATGATTGTACAATATGTACATGATACACATTGACGTTTCCCTGCTTCGTCTCGGCTTCTCGCATTTCGTTCCGTGCAATCTAGTACTGTCTACTCTAAAATGCGATTTCGACGTATCGAGAAACGCTCGCTTCTTCAATAATTAATCTATCACGAACAAAAACGATTAACTCCAAAATTAGATTAAAAAAAATTAGGTCGTCTTATCAAAGACGAGCGCAAAACAGCAAACAATTTCCTATCCTGCTACTAATCTAATAGAACTTTTATAATATTTGCAACATTCTAGCAAATCTTACACCATTAACGATAATTTATAACAAACATGTCTCCCACCCTCTCCCTCTTTCCCTTCCTTTTTTACCAGTGCGAATAATGTATTCAATCCTTAATCGCAAATGCTTACGTAGTACGTGACCAATAAATTTCCGAATAAATCTTAAATAGAACATTGTTTTTTGACTTGCAATTTTTCCGATAGATACTTGTTAACATTTAACGTTCAAAATGACAACAATATCTCTGCGATACCCGCAACGAGAAATTCGAATCAAATTGAACAACAATGTTTCCTTCAAGTATCTCAAGTAGAAAACTTTTAGTAAATGATTATTTTCCGTTAAATTTGTTGGAAATCCCTACGTATTTCATGATTATACTTGACAGATAACGTACGTTACGGGACGAAACATGCTCTTTAACATAGCCACACAGCTGGTTACCAAAATCGATCGAGAGTCGATAAATAATTCGTTCATAACTGTGTCGCTGAATACGTTGAATTAATGTGCAACTTTTTATCAGAGAAAACAATCACGATGGATGAAAGCACAATCGATCGGTCTTTCGTCATCTGGCGCCTTAGAGTACGAAAGGTAAAGATTGAACGCACATCCATCTTGTGATTTTCCTTCTGAATTCCTCTTCGCACGATTAAATGCTTCGATACCTCTTAAATTATCTTACGTTTCCTCAGACGCACAAAACGACACATTCATAACTCCAACCACACAGAAAATCGAACCAGCAAAAACGATAACATCTTGCACCACAAGCGAATACGAATGCGACCACGAGAAAAGACTTGTATTGCCCCAACACCTTTTCTTATCGCTTTAGCTTTACCAATATTATTTTTGTATCGAGGAAAAGACAGTATTCGTCACACTTATATATGTGTCGCAAGCAACATACCAATTACATGAAAGAATGAAGGATCGATTACGATATGACAAATAAAAAGACAAATTAAAAGCCTGCTATATCCTAATTTTATCTGGACTAAAAAGATAACGAGATGTAATTTTTCCAGCGAAGACGTAAATATCGGTTGTAATCCTCGGAATAATAATTGCAAAGAAAGATAATACAAATTTATAACGTGACCAAGTGTTATAATAATCGCAAGTATATATATTATATATATCGTACTACAATAAAAATGATTGTTTGAATACACTTGTTTACAACGGATCAGGAATTAACAATTCAAGTAATAAGTATTCAAGCAATCATTTTTACGAAAAGTACTACTATATTAAAGCATACTGAAACGTAAGGCATCTTGCGTGACGATACAACACGCAAGATTAAATACTTAACCTGTGTGAACTTTCATCGATCGCTTCTGAACACGTCACACGCGCGTTTACCGCACACTGCACATCTTAAGTTCTTCTCTTGCACTTGTCTTCACACGACACGAATTTTCCACAGCTCCAAATCCGTCAAGTGCCACCACCTCTACTTTCGTCTTCGAATACCAAATTACCAAGCAGACAAAGAAGTCTGAAAATTTGCATTGTCATAAAGAATAAGAACAAGACTGTAAGTGCGTTTGTACCGACAAAGTACAACAAGATCACGGGGATCAAATCACTACAGAAAATTATTGTAGTGATAAGCATCGATCGAGTTACGTACACACGTTATGCAAGGTACATAAGTTGCGTCAACGCTTCAAATTATTCAGAGTTGAAAGAGCAACATTAATGTGCTTATAAATATTCAATACCTTAAACTCGGTGGTAATGAATATCAATTAGAATAAATAGAAATCGCCATCAATCGAGAATACATAAATAATAGGAGATATACAAAGCCAACGATCATTAGTGTTCTGAACGAAAATAATGCGTATAAAATCGTCAATCATGAACAATAATGAACATAATCAAATAACCTAAAATGCTAAGAACAAGACATTTACATAATGTGAGCAGTAAAAGAATCACATAAAAGCTTGATTGCAAAAATATAGCCATATGTAGGGAAAGGAAGAAACACGATGTATAAATATACAGTATGAAATAACAAATATGAATCTAACTGCAGTTAGACTTAATTTAATAAGGAAAGGGAAACATTATTAAAATTATCATACCACCTTTTTGTCAATGAACATAGCGATTTTCCCACGAAGTTGAGAAATCTTTCCGGTGATTTCAATATCCGATATGCTTTATCGTGAACACTGGAAAACTCGATAACACATTTGTCGCATTCGCTTTTCTCTCGCCGAGAAAGATATCAAATTCGATATCTTTCAATGGTCATGAAACTGTAACTGCTTTTTAAAACAGTGCACAGCAGAATTGAACACCGCGCAACTGAAATTGCAACTCGGTTAATTAAAAAAGAAAAATTACTTCTAAACCCAAAACTTCTACAATATCAAGTTTCACAAGTAAAATTAATTCTACTTGCTTAGCTGTTTCTATTTCCAAAAAATTTCAAATGGAAAATTTTCGGAAATAAAAGCATACAGCAAAACGTCTTTTCGTCTTCTTACATCGAATAAATCTTTCATAAAACTAGTCCTTGGCCTCCTCTTCTTCAATCGAAAAACATGAACACAGCACCAACACATATCACAGCTGAATAAATAAAAAGAGTCAGAAAAATGATTTCTTACAAATTTCTGATCATACGTGTAGGAATAATTAAAAAGAATGATTAAATTGATTCATTAAGATAGATACAGTTATTCAATATATCAGAGACAACAAAATAACATTATGTGAAAAATTGAACTGCGGGTATCTTTTGCACATATCAAATAAGCATACCCATTCAAAGGAACTATCATAAAATAACGAACACATCGCTACAAAATGCTGTAACTATGTGTATATCACATCAGAAACGTAAATTTTTATCTCGCATCGTTACGATATAGTACAACGAATATACCAAACTCATGATGGTACTGAGATATAGGCTTTAATCTTCTTACCACAAATTAATTTGAATCCAGCAACAGCAAAATGAAAACCTTGTTACGTATAAAAATTATACGTATGTAGAAATTTTATATCAAACAATTGAAATGTACGAGCGGTATGCACGAAGATATAAATACAGAAACAGTAATTGTCACATGACATAGAAATATACGTACTAATATCAATGAAACATTACCTTGTTTATATTATCGTGCTATCATATGACTAGATATTAATACCTTTACCATCACGTTACCTGTTCAACCTATACAATATTTTCCTCTGGTGTTTCTTTATTCGTCTTCGTTAGATTCGTATGTGGAAACACAACACACGGCATGGTGGTAATGGTCAACGCACAAATCGGGAAAATAAAGCCGATTTGTTACGAGCCAAATTTTACCATGCACTAAATTCATCTTTCACGCGTATTTCCGCGTATTGCTCATTATAAAATGCAATAAAGTAATACCGTCGTAATACTTTGTCGAAATTTTAAGAACCGAAGCATTTTCGTAGCAAAAGGCCAAACGAAAACACATTTCATGAAGCCGACCAATGCACAAAAAGAGTACATTGGTTTTTCTTTCCTCTTCTTCCGTAGCATTAGCACTATCAGAGTTTGAACGAGCGTTTACCGTCTCGATCGAGAAATCGCTCGATCGTGACCAAAAAAACTTCTCGTATCTCGCTGCTTCGATCTTCCTTTTAACTTATTTATTCTCTTCGCAAAATGGCCTAAACACTTGGAAGGTAAAACGATAGCAACAACGTACATCGTAAAATCACATGGCATAGTACAACGAAATTCGAATGCCATAAAATATAACATCATAAAAAGTATTAACAATTGTATACAAATAAATGTTCCCATACGCAGTATAGATATATGATAATAGTACATATATCGAGTGGAAAACATTGTGTAATAGATGTATGTTTAAATGTTACGTATACATGTAGGTATGTGTGAATGTACGTATGCATGTACATGCAGACATATACGCGCATGTACCTGCTACGTATTTATATGTATATATAAACTCACATCTGCATATACATATAACGCACGCAAGTAAATACACGATATACGTTCGTATCATGTACATACACGACATACATGCGCACATGTAAAATATGCATTTTAAATCAGGTTAATTAAATACTTGATGTTTATATGCGTTACGAACAAAGAAGCAAGTTATGTACACATGGGTTAGTTTAAAAAAAAAATCAAAATGTAATGGAACGTGTGCAAGCGCGTACGCCTCGTACTATAGTATACCTCGCATATTATCGTAGAAATGCAAGAAAGGAAGACATACGTTCGCAAAATGAGCACCACCACCGTTTGTACGTGTGTGTATATATACATAACTACCCACGAGAAAAATACGTTGACTGCAGGCAAATCACAAGATTTTTCACGCAACGAGTACGCATCGCGCTCGCTCACCTCCGTAAAGTTAAAGAGTCGTAATTACACTACCGAAGGAAGCGTAGCATGCAAGACGAATTACGCAAAAAATGGCACAACGCAATGGATTGAGAACTATCGAGTGTACGCATACACGGATGGATAAAGAAAAAGTACGTTGAGTCACACATCGTATTATATGTATTGTACGTATACCTGTGTATGCATGCATGTTTTATGTACGCTACGTGTATACATATACATATACACATGTATACGCACGCAGCATACAAATGCATACAGCAGACACATACAAATACGCACACACTATCGATACGCGTGGAAAAGATTGGACACGCGTGAAACGCGCGTTCACACGACACGTGACTTCAACGCTGCATGTGTATCACATGCTTTTATGCGAATACGTGCGCAGCGCGTATCACGCGTGCCACGGCTACCAAAAGAACACGTGCTTTTTTTGTTTTGATTTTTAGATCGTTGATGTTACACTGACCTACAGATTTGAATGTGCGGAAAGAACACACGTATATCGTGTTCCAATAGAAGGAAAAACATATCCCATCGCCGTATTCACGAGACGTTCATCTTCGTCACGAGAACGAGTAACTAAATATTCGATAACCTTTCGAACATACGCCGTGCGCTTCCAATGCGAGGATCGTGCAACCGGAGAACACGTCCGTCAATCGACGACGCACTGCCAACCGGTGCGCTCATTGTGCCGTTAAAAATACGATGTAGAAGCAACCGTGTGTATAATAACGCGACAAAACAAAAACACGACAATGATAGTAAAAAATGAGTGAGATGTACATATCGGATCCTTCCGTTCATGCAAGTGAAAAAAAAAAAAGAAAAATAACGTTGAGTTACTTCGATACTGCTAATTACGTACACATTTCTCCCGACGTATCCGGTTAACCGCAAAATTAAAGAAATTCTAATGCACACGCGCATAACGATTGGCTTTACGTCGCAATGAAGAAATGTACACGAGAGAAACGCAGCCAATTTGACATCATCTCGTGTGCATCATTATTACGCGCGGTGGATACACGAATACGCATCAATCCCTTCTTTCGTCCGATTGTTTTTCCTTACACATTATACTACCATATATCTCCATGGACTTTTTTTATCTTACGGCCAACAAAAAAAACACGTAAACAACTACAAATGGGTATTTTCTTTTCCTTTAGGATACGAGGGTTTGATTTCGGTTTCGACAGCAGAGGTAAACACGCGATATCTCTTGTCCGAAAAAAAGCCTCGATAGCTTTCGTACGTTTACGTTCTATATTACAAAATAAAGCAAAATAGAAACGAAGGTAATGTCATTTGGCCAGTCAACATTGCGTGTTTACCTTTACCCTTTCTACCGAAATATATATATATTTGTTTCCACAACATTTACAGAAAAGATACTCTACGCACTGCAAATAACGTGGCGCAACGCCGGCTCTACTTTTCGCTTTACCTACGCACGCGTTAACGTGGAGAATGGAATATCATTGAGCCAAGATCGCAGCTTGAAACGATCAAACTGTGATAGCTCGTTTCGTATCTCCCCAAAAATACCGGGAGTCCAAGTACACAAAGGTACGTGTTGCGACAGATGGTTGAAACGACCATCTAGGTCAAATTAAATATAATGGCGTGCTATTTGGTTAGGATAGAATCGAACGCAATATCGGGTGCAAAAACCACGTTCCATGCTATGCGGAATTTACATCAATATATATTTATAAATAATTATTATGAATAACATAACATATCTGTTTGCGCCGTTTGCATCTGCTCTCAAGAACCTTCCATCCACCAACATCATTATCCCTATTATCCACTCACTCACTTACTCATTCTATTCACTCGTATCTGTCCTTAGCTTTTATCCTTTCCCTTCCCTATAAATATATATCTCTATAAATATGTATTGTGCTAAACTACTGTTAAAATTTGTTGATAATAGTAGATCCCTCATGTACAAAATACGATCTTTAAAGGGAAATAATAATTTTATTGAAAAAAAAAACAGATAGAAGGTTTGCGAAGAGAATATTATTAAAGAGAACTAGAAGAATTTTATACATTCTGACCACCGAAAGGCTTCACATTTTTGTGATAAAATCTTCCAAAAAAACGAGGTCGTCTTACTTTGCTGAATAAAACAATAATAAAACAATCTTTGCTCCAATATGATAAGTATAATTTGCATCTTTAATATGAAAAAGTTTACAAAATTACAGGTAATATATTACATATTTACAAGACTTTACGATAAAATGTTTAATATAATTGTTTACGAAACGTAAATTAGTTAATATATTAATATGTAAAGATTAGTAACATAATTTTGAATGATATATTTTGAAACAAGGATCTATACATAAGCCAACATTGCAATCTTTACACTCATATCGTGATTCGGATCTTTTATCATTTTTTCTACAAACGACACATCTTCGTTTTCTATTTTTTGGCTCATAGAATGAGGGAAAATGTCTCTCTGTTAACCTCTTTGGATTGTCAGCGGGTCTGCTTTGACGCTGTACTACATTGTGCAGATAACGAAAAAATATATTATTGACTACAGATGGCAATGGTGTATGCCTGATATATGGGGTGCCGATCGTCGCGTGGTTGCCGCCTATAAGCGGCACCCGTACCCACAGGTCATCTAGCCGGTGCCGCCTATAAGCGGCATCCGAAGCGAAAGGGTTAAGGCAACAGTTACTGTGTTAGCTAATATTTCGTTAATACCTCTTGTACGATATTATTTGTACTTTTCCAGATAAAGGAAATATTGAACGGCGCAAACAGAAATCGTAAAACAGCATGAGTCAATCACGGAACGTGTTAAAACACAGTAGAAAATGTGAAACTTATATTCAACTAAAAGCTCCTTCAAAATTTTAATACGATTCGACGCGAACAATCGATTCAAGGTAACAAGTCTCTGACGACAAAACCAACGACCTTCCCCATCAATGCGAGTACTTCTCAAATCTTTTTTCACGAATTAACTTTCCGTACATGAGAACATATAAAAAATGTGCGAGTCGTATTCCATTTGACAAACAATCCTATCATGTTGTAAGAACGATTGATTTCAAACTAATAGAAAACGAATACCAAGTTTTTTCGAAATCAAGAACTAGCATTGACAGAGAGGCCGCTCCTCTCTCTCCGAAGTTACCTTGCTTCCCGCGTAGGATCACCTTTCTAGGCGACCATTTACGTTTCTCACCTAACGCCTCCTTCGACGATAATAAAAAAAAAAATGAAAAAAGCGGCAAGGGGAAATCCTTACCGTGTTCGCGTGAAAAATGTTGTCCTTTTTATTCTTTTTCTGCTACGTATATCGAAATTTGTTACCACTAATCGAAATCCTCAATGATCTCTCCAAAAATATCTCTCCTTTTTCGTTTCATTCTGTTCTAAAAAAAGTTTCTTTCATACTGAAACTACGGTTCGTATCCCGAAAAATTTGTTCAACAAGAAATGGCGAAAGAAGTTTTCGCACCAAAGGGTCTGCCAGTTTAATTTTCTCATTTCTCAATGTCATCATACTATGCGCCCACTGCATATATACGAAACAGCTTTGCGCTGCATCTGCCACCAGCAGCTGCATAGTTACTACAGCAGATGCATCAGCCGGAGGAAATAACAGCTGCACGTATCTTTTTCTTTTTCTTTTCCTCTTTTTCTACTCTCCTTTTTTTCCTCCTGCCCCTTTCTCTTTCCTGCTCCCGTACACATATTCGAAAATTATCTAACGAGCTGTGCTTTGCCGATCTCAAACAATAGATGTTATCGTCACATGTTTGCAATTCGTATAGCTTCTAATAAATCTAAATCTTCTAATAAATCGGGATTGTATAAATTCTTAACATCACGACTATATACTCCCGTAGATTTATCGAGCGCCAAAGTAACCAATTTCTATAATAAGTTCTGTTGCCTGTTCTATTATTACAATGTTATTCCGTATTATACAGAAACAATACGAATTTGCAATTGATATTTTCAGAAAATACGTACATTTATCCTAAGCCTTGTTAAATAATTTATATATGATACTCGAATTCTATTCACGAAAATATGGTGTACACTTTTGGCGTATCTTATTATGTACTAATTCTTAAAACAAAAAAAAGTGCACCAAATACACATATATACATATTGGGCGTCGTTCATAAGAAAGGTAAGAGTATTTTTTCCACTCGTTGTATCAAAGGCCTACTCCACAAGCTCTCACGTATACTCTGACCGCAACACAAGCTTGGACACAGTCGTGAAAGGTTCGTATTTATCAGAGTAATATGTAATTCCAACCATTATGATGAATATATGAAACTGCACATACGATACGCATTCGCGAATAAGTAGAGTACTAAAAATTCCCTAAGTTATAACAATATGAAATTCAAATTAATCCTTTCACTTAGGATATTAATTATGAGCAATTTATTCGAGATTTTGTTTAAATTGTTCTTTACTAGAAGAACCTCGCCAAGTTATCTATCTATCTATATGGAACATAGTTTTTCTGAATATATTGTAAAAGAGAAAAAAATCTTTCTGTTATACGTAATAATGATTAACATCAAGCCAATACTTTGAAGTTCCAGCATCGTTATCGCCCTACCCCACTCGGTTTCGATGTGACCAGTTCAGTAGCCATTTCGACCAATACACGTGCTCTAATGTTTTAAGATGAATTGTCGCGATATAATAAATTCTTCTCTAATTAGACAGTTTGATTAGCTACAAAAATTTTAGTTATTGCGCTCAAAATTTATAATTTCATCATCTTACATCAACTGAGATATAATAGAATTGTCATACTATACGCACTTTTTATCTTAGAACACCATCCACAAGTTACGAATGTTAACAATGGAGCTTTAGATAAAAAATAGATAGAAAACCGCATAACAAAAATTTAGTATTGTCCCTTCGTATGATAGCATTTAGAACGCTCGATTGAGCAAAGTGTATAGTACTCCATTACTTATAACATGTACTCTTGCGTTTTCCGCATACTTTATGGAATCTCTGGTGAAATCTTTTGGTCCCTGAACTTCGAATTTTTTTGAAGACGATGCTGCTTCAAATTCATGGAAACCCCTTGTCGATCCGCACAACACGTTTCTTAGTACCTAATATGGAAAGGTTGGTTGACGTCTAACTTGATTGCGTTATACAAATATTCACGTGTGTCTAAACCAAAAATGCAACGATATGAAAAGAGCTGATCTAATCGAATAATGAAATCGTTAAGACCACATAGTTATATAATTCCCATCTTAAAATAAATACGATCAAATGTAGAAATAATACTTTTATGCAAAGTGCATATTCTCATACTTAACCGGTACTAAAAGGTACACCAAATTTAAGACTTTGAAGAGATACTTTGGAGAGACTGCCTATCCGCATCGAATTCCGCGCGTAACTCACGGGTAATCACATACATCGTTATTATACGTAATTCTATACGATTTTCAATAGATAGATGCTTAAAAACGAGAACACACCTAAATTCTGAATATAAATATCACTTTTATTACTTTCTGAACTAGGACACGCAAACACCTTTATTCCGCGGATCTTTTACCTATTGTTATCTCACACATACGCGCAGGCGCGCGCACACACACATACACGCGCACACACGTAACTTTTCCTAACCTATTCCTTTAATAATATTATTTTCTCGTATAAAATATACGTAACCACGATAATTTACTAACGAGAAAGTAAGGCACAGTACCGATCATATTAGAGAGGGTATATATACATACATACCTGTATGTATGTACATAGCAACTACTTGTTCGTTACGCGCGCGGTATGAAAGAAGCGAGGAGTTTCGTATTTCCTTTGGTCGGTGGTCGCGGAGGAGAGTTCCTCCGTACGTTCCAAGTTTTCCTCGCAGAGGAGAGAGAGGTCGTGCAATATCGCGTTGCGAGGCCAACGATAAGGACTAGCCGCAGAATAAAATGAGAGGAACAGGGAAAAGATGTAACGGAAACTGTTATAAACATGAATGAATGCCAGTATATCTTGCACCACCGACCAAAAACCATCAGATAGTTCGAAACGACAGAATATGCAATAGAAAAGTAAAACGATGGTGGCGAATCCTATGTTAACCTCGTAACGTGGTATCGCGATAAAAATAAAAAAGGTTGAGAAAGATACAAGGAACTTTGAAATTAACAAGGAGCTACATGCCCTGTATAGGAAATGAAAAAGCTCTTTCAGAGACCGTGCTACTCTTGAACGGACCCCGGCTGCTAGGTTGAACCACGTTATTCGACAGTGAAAAAAAATGTAAGTCCTGTCATACCTGCGCAATAGGCACTTTTTGCAATTGAACGCCTAACATAACTCGTATCACTTTTGTTTATTCTATAGGAAAATCTATCCGAATCCAAAATATGCTTTTATACAAGGCCATTTTCGATTCATGGCTTATCCAATAATGAACGAAACTGTACAAGCAAGTTACGAATAATTCTTAAATACATTGACAAAATATCCATTTACTCATTTGTTCCTACATGATATCTGGATTGTATTTGACAAATTCAAAGGTTTCAGTTTTCCATCAATATCAACACGTAAGTAAGAGAAAGTTGCGTCAAACGCGAGTGCCTATTGTTACAGCGGGCAGGATCTAAAAGAAATGATATGGGTGAGCCTACCTTGAGAGTCGCGATGGGCCTGCGCGGCCTCCTGAGCTGCTAGAAAGACTTCATCTGTCGTTCCGGGAGCTCCTGCCACCGAGCCCACAACTCCTCCCGCGTTACTTCGGTCACCGGTAACGTGCCACGCACCTATACCTGCTAATGAAACAAAACAACCGTACTCATAAAATCTTTCCTCCTGATGTCAATAGTACACACCAAATACTTTCTATATATGAAACAAGAGATGAAATTAAGTACGGAGAAAAAAAGGATAACTATATAATCGCTATGGATTGTGCGTTATCATATCAAAAAATCAACAAAATACTAGGAACAAAGGATAACTTTATTATTCTTAGTTTCTTCTCATATTCAAACAAGAACATTGAAAATACTTCTGGAATTATCCGAAGTAGTGAAATACAGGGTATCGGTGATATCAGAAATCTCATACATATCCTCTTATAGAATAAGTACACTCGGCAGTGTCACATATAGTGTAAAGTAGCACAACAAACCCCTAAAATCCCAGTTTCCCTCTATTGTTGCGAGAATGATGTTCCGCAAATAACATTTTACATTTTTATTAACACGTTGGTCGCCACATCGTCCATATCTGGGTGACGCTTTTCTTGTTCGGGTTAATTAAATATAGGATAATATATATATAGGATACACAACATAAAAATATTAAACACATTATATCATATTCTTCATTAATTTATATTCTGGATAAAATATTATATTATGTATGCTATGTCGCATGATATTCGTTAAAACATTCCAAACACATTTGGGGTGATTTTGAACACTTCGAACAATATGTTGTAGTTTTTTTTACGTTTTTTCTCGCTTCTTGGCGTCCGACAGTTTGCCTCTTCTTCTCGTAACATAGGGCGCACATCCTTCTTATAGGCTTGCCCTGCTGATTCTTACGAATCTCCAAATGGTGGAACACCTTGGTCGTTTTCTTCCGATGGTTGTCGGGCACAGTATTTTCTGAGGACACATCGGACCATTCGGAAACGAGAATTTCCCGAAATTTTCTTATCTGTATTTTTTTGTTTGTAGCTGTTTGGTACACAATATGAGCATTTACTATAGCTGTTCCTAAGAGTAAATTTAGTGCTAATTTCCGATAGCATTCGATGCTTTTCCGTATCGTAGTGGCATATAAGACCATCAGGTCACTTCTGTCGATACCAGTTTTTTCAAATTGTATACTATTCTCCTCACTTTCAAATATATTTTCATGCGTCTCACAAGAAATATGCTTCCCGACTAAATGAAAAATCTGGGATATCTGCCATGACATCCCTCGGAATACTCTAGCCGGAAAGCTTATCGCTTTCTCCATTTCAGAACTAAATCCTTTCCTTACAATCGATCGAAGGCGATAAGCAATTAATTCCTGTTTACGTTCTGCATACTGACGGTCGGATTTGGATCCCGCGGGAAACTTAACCAAATTACGCTGGACGACCAACGTGTTAAACTCATTTCGGTCGTTGTGCGCATGCACGCACGCACGCACACACGCACACACAACACGCACACACGCGCACAATTCTTGATATATCTCAAATACTTCTTCCATAATTAAACGACTACGGTAACACTTAGGACAAAGTAATACTGATCGTTTTCAAGCTATTTCACAGTCTGGCATTTTGTACACTCCTTATCGTACTTCAGTTCTCATAGTAATGGTGATTAATATAAATTTTAATGACTACTCTATAACAAAGATAACACGACTACAAAATGTAATGAACAATTAACGAGATTTCAATATACTGCTTAGATATTATCGGTACCCTTGATACCCTCACAACGAAGCTCAGCTTTTGAAAATTGTTTAAATGTACCGATAAAGAAAAGGAATTACGTCTAAACGTGCATACATATCTCATTCTAATATGCATAATATATAACAATAATGAAAGAACTAAGCATGTGATTCTTTCAGTACATGACGATATTTCTAAGAAGGCAGTAATCGAAAATCCAGAGAATAAATGAAATTTAAAGCCCATATTTTCTTACGTAAGTATCTCACAAAATTGATTAAATAACAAAAAGACAATAATTTGAAAAAATTAAACATTTTTGCTCACGCGACATGAAACATCACGTACATTTGTGTTTCTTTGAAAAAACCTGCGATATGTGTAAGGACGTTTTCTGACAATAATTCTGTCTGTCACTCTCTTGCTCTCTCTCTGATAATTCCAAGAAATTGCAAGAAAACACGCATAAGTACCATCAATGAAAAACATAAGAAAATAAAAAATTACTTATGGTGGTGTATTAGAATAAAAATGAACAGTCTTTATAGAAAAAAAAGATATACCGTAAAAATTGAATAAGTGCCCAAAAATCTGAATACAAGCCGCACACTCACTCAGTCAAGCTATTAATCAGAATGATAGATACGATTCAAGATTTTACCAAACGAAGAAAAGAACAATGCGAATGAAATACATCGATGAGACGATACTAATGCAACGATTGAATTTCATTTTTCAATTTTGTTCAGTGAAACTTTCACCAATGTAATTCTGAAGTTCCCCTGATTGAAAGAATAACAAATTCATTAAATAGGTAAATGTAAATTAAAGTATATCGCATTTGACCTTACTTTAACCCCTCAACCTACAACTACGGGCATAGCCCGTAGTACGATGATCGGGTCAAACGTAAATATCACGGGCATAGCCCGTAGTAGATAATCGGACCAAACGTAAATATTACGGGCATAGCCCGTAGTACGATGATCGGGCCAAATATAAATATTAGCGGCGGCGCCCTCCTAAAGCTATAGATATTTGTGGAATATTTGATAAGTAACTACAACCTGATGCAATAATTGTGGTAGATGCAAGTACTACAAAAAGTTTATTTATACAAAAATCACTAATACAAAATTAATAATCTGCAATGGTGTGATACAATTCGAAACATTCTGGTAGATGTAAGGAAACTTTGCACTTCTTACACTCCCACGTTGTTTCTCTACGTTTTTTATTTTTTTGGCAAACTCTACAAGGTTTTGACGGTCTTAATTTTGATGCTGTTGGGTCAATGTGTTTTGGAAAATGAGCCCAATGCTTCGCGTGCAGTCTCTCTGGCATATCCCCGGAAGATAATTGTCCTCGTCCTCTATAATTCTCTAGAATTTATGAAAATAAATTTCGATGTGCGAATGTGACCAAGAATAACTTGAAACTGATCACGATACGAAGAGATAACAAGAATATATCACGAGCCTTGTCTGCGCTATTTGTGGTGGGGCAAATTACAAACCGCGACCATCATACCACAAGCCATATCCGTAATATTTACGATTGACCCGATCATCGTACTACACAAGTCATGCGAATGGCTCGAAGGCTGCTCGAGCTTGTTTACGTTTTCGGCCCAAAATTATCGAACGTAAATCGTAGGTTAAGGGGTTAACACGTTGACGCCGGCATGCACCATCGGCGGGTCACACGTGTCTGTCCCGTGGGGCGGCGTGCATCGCGATGGATCACACATGTATTTTACAAAATAGATAGTACAAAATATGTTTATATTATTTATCTCAACATTATAAGCAGACATACAATAATAAAAACATAACAATTCAATATTATAAACTTAACATAATTATTTCCTTTCTTCATGTAATTTTCTAAAACAAGTTAGACAAAGTGTCGGCTGGCCCTTACAACGATCACAATATGTTGTTACTTTTTTGGCTCTTTTCAAGGCATACTCTCTACCTTTTATTTTAGAAATGCGTTTATAACATTGTTTACACCGACGTCTCGTTTTGCTCGCGGGCCCTTGGTACGACTGCAGAAAATGTAACTGTTTTTTGGGCAGTACTTCATTTTCACTTGGCATTTCTTCTCTGTTGGGATTCACTGTACCTAAAAGGTGATCAATAATTTCTTCGCGAAATTTTAAGATTTTAAAACTTTTAGTACCCCATTTTCTATGTACACACCACACATTTACGAGGTAAGTCCCGCATATTAATTCTATTACAATATTTCTATACTATTTTACGGTTCTGGGCAAACAACTATAATAGGATGACATCTAATCGGATAGATCAACCCCCTTTTTAGCATCATTATAAAAAAAAGTGTCTGGCTTTAATTTACTATTTTTCTCCTGAACAATAACATTTTTAGAAGTAGTTAGCATACATACTGGGGCCTTTTGTCAGTCCATTTTAAAAATTTAACGTAACCTAACACTATTTTCGTCGTGCATGTTCCTTACGCCGTTGTTCTTCGACGAACATGCATGACTATTCTTTTTTCCTGTGCGGAATTGAAAAATTTTTTGATTCGCGCTATAAACGTTTCTTATAGAAAAATGTTCACAGAATTGCGTGCGATGGTCAGAATTCGCGTCAGACCTCTACTTTTTGAGAAAAATTGAAAGTACAAAATTAGGGCCACAGCTGGTCCCCATTGGCTTTACTTAACATTTATAGATATATGGCAAATTGATATTGCCAAACTATTGTATATCAATGTATTAATTGAAGTCCATGGAATTCATTGAACCCAACAGGAATCGTATAGCTTTTGTAAGTTAACTATAAATTAAGGTCAAAGTTGAAAAATTGCGGTCGTGTCGAACAGTCTAATGTGACCCTGCGCCGCCCCACGAAGCAAACCGTGCATTCGGGCGCCGCCTCACAGAGAAAACCATGAATATCAGCGATGGCGTCAACGCGTTAATCAGAAAGATCTCAAAAATGCGATATAAGTTTAATTAAAAAGATGTCAAAAATAAAAATGTGTTATCATTGAATTGTCTCATTGACATTTAAAGTCGGATCAGAGGTTACGCCATTCTACTATCGAGCTTCGCAGTATATCGAAGGGAACCCTCCCCCGAATGGTGGGGATGACTAGCGAGCACTTACGTTGTAGTTCGTTTCGGGCACTTATCCAATTTTTATTATGTGTATGTGTATATATGTATATATATGTAATCTAAAATAAATATATATACTTATAATCAAACGCGGAAATGAAAATACAAGAAAACAGAGCAGAATAGAATCGAACGGTTCACTGTCGATCAATGGCATATTATTATTCACTGACAAGTCTCGATGCTATCGGACGTTATATAAACTACACACGTAAAAGCATACACCACACTAAGGCTGTCTAGGCTGGATCAGGTTACTAGGTTGTTGTCTCCATCTCCTTCTGACGACGTTCAACTTTTTCAAATAGAATTGCAGGGTTGAACGATTAATGCCGTACATCTCTGATGCCTGAGTGGTGCTAACTCCCTGCTGTAATATTGCATCCAGGGACATTTTAACCGAGTCTAAACTATACTTTCTGCCCTGTTTTTTTTCCAGCGATTTAAGCAACGCGCCTACGTCAACATCTGTGCGCGGCCGCCTCATATTCGGCCCTTTTTTACATTCGAGGAAATGAGACGCCCAGAGGGCACCGCCATCACCACCCATCAAATTCCCTCTCGACCGAGACCGCGCTCCCGCCCCCCCACCTGCAACGAGGAAACCCAAGCTAGTGTCGGCCGATCATTACACGACCCGTATAACATTTAACAAACAAAAAACGAAACGTTCGCATAACTGAACGAACAAGTCATTAATGAACGAGTCCCTTCCTCTAATTTAATTTTACATTTTAAATTCATAAACCTATGTTAACGTGATACGTTTACATATTATATATATATATAAATCCTATCCTTTTATCAAACTTATTTCACTCAGATGGAGAGAGCAGCTACGCTTCGATTCAAAGTTTCTTTGAATCGAAGTTTTGCTGCTGGACTACATACATGCATAACGTGTGCACAACATGGTATCATTTCTCGCTTAATTTCGTATGGGAAACTCGCCGTGCGTGAAACTATGTAAGTATATATCTGGACAACAAACGAGAATTCGAAACGTATGCGCACAAAATTTGAAATCGACTCACATATCGCGTAAATTCGTCAAAATACCCTGTATTTCGCTACTACGTTATAACGAAAGAAGAATAAATAAAATATAAAAATAATACGATTGTTCAACTTACCAGGATGCTGGGAGGGGTCGTGGGATGGGCCGGCTCTATTGTTATCTTGTTCCATCTCGTTCAAATCATTCATGTCGTCATCCAGCGTCAGATCTTCGACGCTTTCTTCTGGATCTTCGAGATATTCAGACTTTGGTTCAATGAGATTATCACTTGGTTCGGGTTTTTCTAGCGGCAACTGAGGGAGAAAATCATTTTATAAGAATCAGTATTTCTCTTTGTATCATTTATCTATTTAAATGTTGTCAAAATATATAAAACATGTGAATTATTACTATCATGTATCGCACCGTTTCCACTCTATAAGATCAAGTAGATATGACATCAAATAGTAGGATTAAGTACGATATCATTTGCTCTACCAACACGCGAAAGAAACAGTATCACTAGATAACAGCTTCTATTAGATGTTGGTGAATAATTAATACATGATCTCATACGGTAAAAATTCAACGTCGAATTTCATAAGACTCACCTGTAACATTTCATCGGCAGGTTTCGTCAGCTGCGTCATTAAGGCTGACCTGCCAATGGAATCTGTGGGGTCTGCATGCGATTTTTCATCTGCTACAGGTGCAATTCCAAGCGCAGGAACACCCATTTGTTGAGGCATGTCACTTGAATTCGAAGCTTCGTGATTTTCTACTGAATTATCATCACCTATACTTTTTCGTCTAAATCTTTTTCTTTTCCTTGATGTGGGACTTTGGGAACCTTCCCTGTAAAAATAACGAGAATAATAATTTTATATTCCCAACGAATGACGAATGACAAATGAAAAGTTCCAACGTTCTTACCTAGAGGACAAACCCTTCGGTATTTGAGGACTGGCAGAGTCTTCAGGTAAATCCCCCAGGGGACCTTGCGACACACCCTGCCTAGGAACTTTGTTCTTTTCTATCGTAAGACCGGAAGACGAAATTGGAATGTCAGGCTGTGATGTTTGCGGAACGACCTTTTGTTGCCTAGAATCCGTCTTACTGCTACCACTTGTTTTACTTTCCGATAGACCTTTAATTTGCAGAGACTCAGCAGCTTTAAGGAGTGCTGCCAATTGGTCTTGGGAGATATTTACTTCTCCCCTGTACATATAGTCCATCATTGCTTTTAATTCTTTAAACTTAACATCTTTGAGTATAAAGACAGGATGCTTGTCATAATGTTCACTGAGGAGCCCCTATAATGGAAATATTTCCATTAAACCTCCGAATTGCACAAATTTTATCAAATACTTTAGACTTAAATATTAATAGATAATAATAATAAACAAGTAGATGTCACATTAGCAAATTAACAATCGAAATTAATGTAGAAAAGTCAAATAATACTAAATAATAGAATTCAATTTCCTAATTCAAAGATGTATTGCTCCTTTATACACCCCTCCTCCCACATCAGGGTAAAATCCCAGGGCAAGTGCCCTGGAAATCAGCCATCTTGCTTTCTCTGTATTGATTACCAGGAGGAACCAGGAGGGGGTTTGGGCTTTCAGTCTCCCTGCCTCTCTGGCTTCTGCCCAGGCCACATTCAACAAGAGCAGCCATCTTGTTTCAATTTGAGGTTCCCCCCTTTTAGCTTGAATTCCAAAATTTCTTACAATTCGAAGTACGATGAATAAATGAAAACGATACATCAATACCAAAAAAAAGCCTAAATGTTAAATAACCAATGTCTTTGATAATCTAGATCCGAATTCCTTTTCTATTTATCTAGCAAACTAAATAACAGTTATACTTCGTATATGAGAATCAATACATAAGGTGTTCAATCTCTTAACAGGAAAAAATTCAAGACCATGAAACAATTTTAAATTTCAATTCAACCAAGCCTATTAACCAAGTACGAGTATTAGATGTAATACAATGTAATTGACAAAATACAAACAATATTAATAATAATAATTTAAATAATAATAATAATAAAATTAATCGCGTGATGGCAATAATAATGAGATAAAAACGATATTAAAATTAAAATATTCGCAAGATTCACTTACCTCAAAATAAGGACTGCACGCAGATAGAACTACCTTATGGGCTTTCAGGTATTTCCCCTCTGCTGCCAATGTGCAGTCGACAAGCGTCCCGCTTTCGAGAAGCGTGTCGAAGTTCTGGATCAATGTACTCTGATGATTATTCCATCTAAGGCAGAACTGCTGGTCGTCTTCCATTCTTTCTGGCTTCGTTCCCTCGTTACTGAACAAGGAAGGAAATATTCGGGATAATGATGAACCAAATAAATCCGTTTGTCGTTCAAGATGATCGACCGTGCTTAATGCTATCTAATTATGTTGTGTTGAATTAACACGAACATCGAGGCCGATGATTTGGAAATAAAAGGCAAGACCAATGATATCTATATTATTCCGATTGATATGTGTAACCACGATAAAAGCTCCGCGAGGAAGCAGCAAAGCTTCCAAAATGGCCGTACGGTGCAAGCGCGTCGGTCGAATTGGTCTTCTGGCCTTTTCCTTTGTGCGTGTTCTCATAACGGTAATGGACGATTTGGTGGGGATGATGCAGAAGGACGCGCAAGCACTACGCATGCGCAGCTGCGCCCGACCTGCGCATTTAACTTGCGCACTAGTTCGAGGCCCCTGGAATTCAGGGACGTCTGCTGGATATTCAGTACCCTAACGATAATATCAAATTTCGAGAAAACCCCACATTAAGCCAGTTGTAATGAAAATAACTAATGATATGACGATCGACATTACAAACTGTATATCAGAAGATACTGTTAGAATAAAGCTTGGGAAATAAAAAATGCTATATTATCCCCAATATGAATACATAAATGTCCTAGTATTGGTATCAAAATATTTTGCGAGCGGCGCTGGTTTGTAATTTTTCTATCTTTATTCGTCATGCGACAGCGTATCAAAATTGCGTACCATATAAATATATAAACATCACTTGGAACAATAAAGCACACAAAGTTTGATAGGACCACTGAAGAACCACGATAAAGTTTATCTCTCAGGTAAAAAGGGTAACACAATTTATATACATCACCGAGGTTTACATCACTAACGCGCAATAAAATGGAAAATCGATTACTCTCTTCACATGCGCAACGCGTAAGTCTCTCAATGGAGGGGATAACATAATGTATAACATAAGTATACAGATACTTGCGCGTAAAGATTAATACGAAATAAAGGGGAGTGCATTCACCACGGCTTACGTCCGATTGCGTAATCTATTTATATTGTTATCTCGTATTGAATGTTACGTCAGATGACGCCGAGCAACATGTGCGAAACAAAAACAAATTGGCGACAGATAATTTTTCAATCGCGAATCGACTACCAACCGGCGAAAATGAACCATACACTTTCCTCATACCGCCACCAGAAACTAGAAGAGGAGAAGAGAGGAAACGTGGTTCGCAATATGGCCGCCCGCGAGGTCGCGCCCGGACAAAATGGCGATAGAGGAAAAGTTCACAAGAAGAAACAAGATTTCAGATCGATCTCCGCTATTCGAATTTCCCGTTAAAGCATCGTCTGGACGAAAACATCAAAATCGCAAACACTTGCTCCACTGGGAAATTTGTTTTGACCGGTAACTAAGCAAAAACGATGTTTTCTTAAAAGTACGGAGAGGATCCGCCCGCGCCATGTCACCCCGCAAGAAGATTTCCCGAAATTCTCTGAAGATTTTCGCCGAAATCGAAAATAAATAATTGACTACTTGTTATAACACTCACCTAATATGGAATATAAAACAATCTAATATCACAGCAACGGGATGGGTGATAAGTGAAAATAAACTGCGTAAGCGTCCGAACTCGGCGTGCGCCTCAAGCGCTGCCCTTTACAACAATGGCGTAGCCGACTGCCTACTTGGTTGCCTCTATGCCGGCCGTCAGAGAGCGCAGGCTTCTCCGGAAGAGGGAACAAGAGAAGAAAAAACGCGAACGAAACTAACGAGCATGCGCTCTACTCTTACAACCTATCACGATCTTTGCCGTGATTGGAAACTACAGCCAGAGGACGCTAACCGACAAAATACTTACTTTTTTTATTTTTACTTAATAGCTTACACAAACATTAGACGTTTGACATAATGTTCAAGCTACCAGGAAAAAATATCACAGATTACAATCCTGTTCTGACAGACATGTTCCTTTTTATTTGAAAAGTCAATGGAAAAATGTTTGACACAATAATACAACAAAATTGTTTTATATTGAAACAAACATCACGGAAATCACACACATTGTTTAAATCTGCAGTGCATAATTTATGTATGTCATTATGTAGTTGTATCATTTGATGTAAAGCAACAAGAAAGAAATATATGTCAGTTGCGAATGACTGATCGATAGAAAACGAGATGCAAACGATATGTTTGAATTAGAAAATTTGCTTAATATATTCACGCATAATGACTTATTCATCATTAGAACGATAGGAATGATGCGTAATTAAAATTCATGAATCAATGATAAAAATCATAAAGTATTTTGTATGTACGTCATCCGGCCCTGGACCACAACCTAGCACGCGTAACGTAATGGCCGACTTTATACACTTGACCGAGGCAAAATGGCGAAAAGCGTACAAAAATACATGAAAAATGATAGCGATTGCATTCGCATTAGCAGATAGTTCATCTAAATCGCGAACGAAATATCCCCATCATGATATTCCAAACACTACACACACACTCTTCCAAGATCACGCATGTATGACGAAGATACTTAAGTACTGCCCATCGGTTTAACAGCGCGACCTGATTTTTTATCAATTTTTTAGGACGATAAACTTGCCCGAAATTGAATATACAATTGAAACATAAATCAACGGATATGTATGCAAATTACTCACCTATATTGGCACAATCTAAATATCACAAGAGGAAAACTTGGAAAAAAAACTACACGTCTTGTCCTCAGCGTACACTATCCGAGCGCCGTGGCTTCTTTTTACACAATGGCCGTACTTCTACGCGTAACGATCGACCCGCTCTGCTAGGGGATAGCCGGGATGCTCGGAAACAGTGTGCTTCTTATGGGGAGACGCGGCGCAGAGAATTCAACTCAGTGTTGTGCGCATCAAGCTACGAATAGTGGGGTAAAGAGAACGGCCGGTTAACACAGGACCGTCGAAAGACTCTTAGAACCTAGTGATCACTTTCGTACGAAAGAAGATTGATAAATATAAGCGAAAAAGCTTGTCGATCATATAATTGTTAATTATTTTTTTATAGAAGAATAAATTTGTAAATATATACTCTATGCCGAAATTTTCCACAGATATGATATATAAACGTATAGGAACAGCGAAGTCCTGTAGTAACAACCGTTTTCAACGGTACAATATACGATACGCGTTGGGATTTGACGCAATGATCATCATTTTCTATCAGATAAACGATTTTCAAAAGATAATGATTGGGATAAGGGTAAAGAAATTGACAAGTTGTAAAGAAGAAAGTTGATACAATCCTGATTTTTGCCGGTTGAACATTATAGCAATTCGTGGTGGTGGAAGGGGTTTGCGTGAAGGTAGTGGGGAGAAAGGCAGATTTCCGTTCAGGGGCGCGTTTACGGCGGCGTAGCGCAGCCGGCGGGAGAGGCGAAAGGCGACGCGGGAGAAGTGGAAAGCCGGGAAGAGTGAGCCGACGAAGGGAAGAATCGGGGTCCACAACAAAATCGCTTAATCGCTTTGCGCCACCGTCCGCAACGGAACACGGGTCGTCCGCCGCCATCACGGTGCCCCCTAGTGTGCATTTATGTCTTTCTCTTTTTCCATCTTTCTCCGTGATTCGCTACGCCACTTCGTGTCGCGACGTTTTCACGGGCAAACGGAGAGTGACAACTGGCAGTCGTCAGCGCAGTACGTGCTTTACGCGACGACTGACAATAGTCCGTGTGTCATCGCGTGAACACGCGTTTTCTGAAAATTCTTCGTAAGACATCTTTCTGCGCGGAGTTCTCTATACCAAGTGTCATAACTATAGCAAAAGTGAGTGTCTTCTGCGAACCTTGGCACGGAGTTGCCAAACATCAGCCAAACTTTAGTTCCAGTGGTGATATTATTCGCGGGCCAGGTCATGGTAAGGTAAGAGCAATTATAAATTTCTATACTACGACCTTTTTTAGCCTGTTCACTCTTATTCATTACATCTCACGATCGCATCTTAATTATTCCTTTTGTTCGAGAACAAACGCATAAATATACGCATTAAAATTCTACTAGTTTCATGTCGCTACTTGTTATTCCGACATATCGCGTGTATACATGCGTTACTGAAATGTATTGAAAGATATATTGGCTCTGCGAATAAGAATCTGTAAACGATAGCTGTGTAGAGAATTGGGTGTGAAAATTCTGTCGATCTTCCACAAGCGACATTTTACATCGAGTTTACGGATATATGGCTCGCGCGTATTGTTTTGACTTTCATCCGCTTCACCTATAGCCCCGAACAGCTGGTCAATTCGGTGTGCGTACTTGTATAGGTGTGCGTGGCAATGATCCACGACGTTTAACGACCTGTCGCATTCGGAAAGACGAATTACACATCCCTCCACGCGCGCCTCGTGTCTTCTCTCCATGAGGATTTGGAACAGTTGCCGCGTGCACGTTCGAATCGCTGTCGCCGATTACGGTAGGTCACGTGCACGATAACTGTCCAATAATCAACGATTACGTATGCGCAGGAAACACTTATTTAATGTTTGCGCGTACTCTGTAGCCATATACGAAGGAAAACACAACTAGTATCATGTCTTGGTGCAAAATTACTCGTAAAACGTAAATCGTGCACCAATAATTACTTTTCGCAAATCATTCGCACGAACTTTCTTTCTCTATTTCCCTCTGTTCCTGTTTCATTTTTCATCTCTCATTAATTTTATTTTTCACCTAAAGAAAATATTATGCGTGTATTTTCTATAATAGGATACTCTTGGATAAAGAATATACAGCAGTATTTATTATTCGTAATATACTGCACTGTGAGCTTGAAACGATGGCCACATTTCTATGATAATTGTATTCTATAACAACGATACGTCTTTCGTTGACTGTTTCCAATAGATCAAGATAGGCTACGATAAATGTACGGGGTGAAAGGAAACGTAATTTTACGCATTTATACGAGCAGAAATTATTTAATAAATCATTGATAAAACAATTGGAAGAATCGTTAATAAGTATGTATAATCATTAGTAAGGTGCACTGTATGCATCTGAGATTTTCTCCGTGATCGTGCGGCAAGCAACGGTTTACCCATACATTGTACCAGCGGTACCGATGATAAAGAGAAATGCTGCCTAGAAAGCAGGTCTTGACTGAATCTAGGCCACCCTGATGGCGCGTACACATTCTCCACAATTTTACTGTTCCTTCTCTCGGCCTTGCCGCGTTCGTATCTACCGGGAGAACCGCGTATATTTTCTCTTCTCTTCTCATCTATTTCTTCTTCTCGTCGCCTTTCAATCTCTCCCATCCTCCTGCTAATCTCCCTCTCTCTCTCTCTTCCCCCCCCCCTTTTCCATTTTTTCTTATAACGATCCAAGACTCGAGTTTCAGACGCCGTACGCGACTATAACTATAAGGGATAATGTTAGTAAGTGCATTTATAAATTTGTAAAATTTAAGCTTATGTTTAACAAACAGTAAATACGCACGAAGAGTCATTTAGTTCTTTAATATGCGGTGTATACTTGCAGCGACAACAAGGTTTCTCGATAAAGGGCTAAAGATCTAGAGGAAAGGGAAGTACAAGAGTTATAATTTCAAGTCGTACTATCTCTAAAAGAAAACTACGATGAGATCAACTATTTTCTCAAGAGCCCCAAGCGGAATCGCGTGTATATGACTGACAGTGGGGCGATCGAGAGCGACCTAGAAAGGTTTTAAAAGACATTTTCCCGTTCACCCACGTATAAAGTATAAAGCTGCCCTCTCACCGCAAAAGCATAGAGCCACATAACGTGAAATCTCGTATAATAATTGAGATAGTAAAAGAGAGAGAGGAAGCAGAGAGACGAACGGAAAAAATTCTGTACAAGTGTTAAGAACACAGGCATAGAGATAGATGTAATATGTTGATATAAAAGATAGAGACAGAAATAATGAAAGGTGATGGACGCAAAGAAACAGGAAAAAAAGAGAACTCAGGTGAATGTATGTTCCTCCGGATAGGATATACTGTATATACATGTATATGCATGTACAGACGAACATGTACTCGTATTCGTACGCGTTTGTGTGCACCGCTGTACGCGCGCGCATAGGAACAACGGAAAGTACGGAGCATAATACGGAGAAAACGCTGGTAAAAGGAAAGAGGCCCCTCTGCCTGCCTTTCCAATCGAATCGAACGCCCCTCTCGCCTTTGTCATTTTCTCTTTGTCCTCGTTTTGGGCTCGCCGTTCTCTCGAAGAGCTCTCTCCCCTTTTTCCTCTCTTTTTCCTTCCGTCTCTCTTTTCCTTTCGTGCCGCTGCTTCACTCCTTTTCGGTTTCTTTATCTCCTACGATACCTGCATATAGCCAAATTCACGCGAAACAACCAACAACTTGGCCATTCTTCCCATTCGATGGCTACTTTTGTTTTCCATTCTGCTTCTCCTTCTCCTCTTCCTCTTGCTTCTCCTTCTCTTCCTCCTTCTTCTCCTTCTTCTTCAGCTTTCTCGTGTTTGTCTTTCTCCTCCGTTTTGTATTCCTTCTCTTTTTGATCCGTGGCAAGCGCCTTTGTCGCATCGAGAAAGAGACGAGTGCGAGAAGATGGAGTAGAGACGAACGAAGGTAGAAGGAGATGACAAGACAAGAAATTTCTCTTGCTTCGCTCGGCTTTGTCCAGTTTCTCTCTTCACCCTCTGGCTTCTCACAAAGCATCCTGTCTACCACCCTAACCTCTCTTTTCTTTCTTTCCTACGTTTCGATCTGCCTCTACCCATCTTTTCCTTTTCCTCTCCGCCTCCTTGCCGTATTCCCCTTCCTCGATAACCTTCTTCGTCGCCACCACTTCCAGCTCTACCTCCACTTCCACCTCCACTTTACCTCTTTTTCCTTCTCTACAGTCTTGTTCGTTCGTTGTCGTCGTCTTCGTCGTCGTCGTCGTTGCGTCGTTGCGTCGTTGTCGTCGTCGTCGTTGTTGTTGTTGTTGTTGTCGTCGCTACTGCTACAGTCACCGTCACTACCACTACCACCGTCATGGCGCGCTAGCGCTGCCGTTGTCTCCTCTTTCGTTGCCTCCTATCCTACACCTCGAAACTGATCTTTTCCACTGGTAACCCTCTTGCTTTTCTCCCTCTACTCTATATCCTTCGTTCCTAATTCTGCTAACCTTATGTACATACATATATATGTCCTGTTCCTTTAAAAGTAAGCAAAAAGAAAAGAACAAGATGGTAGAAAAAGAAAAGGCGAGAGAGAGAGAAAGAGAAAGAGAACTGTGTTTATCGATCATTTCGCGTTTTTGCTCACCAGTTATTTACATAAAAGTCTATACAGACCGATTAAACTTTTACGTAAGTACGCAAGCGTTAAATGTTTTTTAAACAGCTTTATTGCTAACATCACAATAATTGTTATTTAAACGAACGAAAGAATGCAAAAGGGCAGATATCTCTACGTGAATGAAAATAATATTATCATTATTATTATTCGCGTATCGATGTAACATTAAAGCTTTTGGATTAGAAAACATATAAAAGCACAAATTTCAAATCATCCCTATCTATATTTGTTTGCGTCCTAAATGCAGAGTCACGTCATAAACTTCCTGTTTCGCTGGAAAACAGTTTAAACGTGCAGTATACATGTGTCCGAAAAATATCGTATCGCTGGATCGTTAATCGCGTTTAAACGATCGTTCGTACAACCGATTCCGCGTCTGACTCATTGTCAATTGTATGCTATCCTTTCTCTTACTCCTTCAGCCTTCCTTTCTCTTTTCCTCCTATTTCCCTTATTCTTTTTTCGCTCTCCTGTCCTCGCGCTCTCCTGCCTCATCGTTCATTATGTCCCTCTCTCTATTGCTGTCTCAAAAAAGCAGTTTTGCCTCTTCTCCTTCTTTCTCTCGCAAACCTTTTCCCTGCTGCTCTTCCTCATTCTCTATCTCCCCTTAGATTCTCGCTCGCGTTCCCCTTATCTCCGGAGTTTCTCATTGTCTGAAAGGGCCATCTGTCCCCCGGCTTTTTCATCCTCCGCTTTCATCCCTCCGCTGTACACGAGCACACAAAGAGACTCTCTTATCCGCTGTTCACCACCCTCTCTTCACCCTTTCTCCAACTCCCTTCTTCTTCGTTGCTTCCGTTCGGCCGACTACTCCTGCGCATCCTCGTTACTCCTTTCTCTTTCCTCGAAACTTTACCAGGTTCCTTCGTCGGCTAACCAGTATCTATTGATAATTATCGCGAGACAGACAAACAACGTTCAGGTTAAAATAGCAGGCAACGTTGGAAATGCAAATTGGAAATTTTGGAATGGGAACGGCATCGATATATCAAAGGACGGAAAATATCGCAACGAAAGAAGAATGTTTTTCATTCGTGACGCGAATGGTTGTTCGACGGTGGAAGAATCGAGCGAACAAGAAAAAAATTGTGCACCCTCGTTGTAAGGAAGAAGAGATCCCTCTGGGCAAGCCACGTGCGACCTTGGACAAGTCCACGTCACCCTCTTACGTTGCACCCTTCGAAGGGACGCAACCCTGATCACGTGGATCCCGGGGGTGGTTTCTAACCCTCGTTCATCCTTGTTCTGTGAGAGGAAAATGGAAAGAGAAGATGTACAGCGATACGTAAGAACGCGCAAAGCCTCGATCGAAAAACAGTTTCCAAGGAAAAAACCTAACGATTACAAGAGATGCACGATTCGTCTAATATAGAAATTTCCTTTGGTAGAATCAGCATTCGTCGAACAGATTTTTTTTTTCACGCAGATTAGAAACGTTAAAGGACGATGAAAAGCAGCTCGTGCATACCGGGCATTTTTCTTTTCTCTTTTCTTGCGCATCTCCACGTGTCAATTCTTCCGCTCTCATTCGGTTCCAGTGAAATTGGCGTTTCCGGGTCTCTCTACTCCCTCCATGTCTCCGCAGCTCGTTCTTCCTCCTCTCTCTTTACCTTTTCTTCGAAAACGGCATCGGAGGGTAATGGCGGGGATGTAAAAGCGGTAGGAAGAACGGAGACAACGTAGCCAGCACTATATATACGACTGCTCTTTCAAGTGGTAGGGCGAAGGGGAACAGGTGAGAGGCCGAGAGAGCCCGGTTCTCTCGGAAAGGTGAACGGAGAGAAACGAAGAAACGAAGGGCATTTGGAATGCGGTACTGTTATGCCTTACGGTACAGACAGGACGGAAATTAGGACTGCTTCGACTCGTTGACCACTGCTCGTTATTTACTTCGTTCGTACATTGATTCTCTCTTTACCTCTTCTTGTTTTCGTTCGTCCTATTCGCACAAGAGTCGGTGAGAGAACGGTGCCAATATCCACGCGATATTAGCGAAACTCGGCATTTTATAATACGTTCGTCCATGTCGTGCGATCAACGAATCGATAGAGAAGCTAAGTTTTCTGTCAGAAAGATACATCGATTGTAAATATTACCATAATTCGACAATTTGACGATAAGCCGACATCTTCTCGAACAGAAAAACGAGCACGAACCGCGCGTTATAAGGAAAATATAGAAATCTGTAGGGTGTTAGCGGAATCTTGGAAAAGAAAAATTGGTGCTTCCATAAATACGAGAGGAACGAATGTGAAAACGCGTTGTTTCTCTTCTCCTGCGTGCTTTCCTACTCATCAAAACCAGACTTTATCTAACGCGACTCGCTCTCGCTCGATTTCTCACTATCGATAAGGATAAATGCTATTTTCCAATTCTCGAGCAGCGCATTCAGTCGAAAAACGCGATATTTTACCTGGCTCTGGACGTTAACATACCTGTGAAATCCAAACGAGAATCCATAGAATCCGTTTGAAAATGAAAGAACGTTAAAGCGTTCCTAACGAAGGTACAAAACTGGGAATGTTGGAAATGATAGCAAGACGTTCGTCGTGTTTCTCAAGGTATAGCAGGGTCATGGTGTAACGCGAAAGAAGATTGGAAATCCGAGAGCGGTAGGCGAGACGTTCGGACATCGGTAACGAATGGCGGTAACGTGGAAAATGTTGGAAATGACGATATGCTTAGGGAAAAGGCAGGTGGGGTGCAAAGAAAAAGAAAGGATGGTAGTGCGGAGAATTGGCCGGTGGCGATGAAAATTTTATTAGTGACGCGTTTTATCGGCCGCTGCTTTTCTACGGAGAAAGAAAGACGAGAATATGGAAGCGAGAAGCGAAGGAAACTGTTCTGGAAGATTTCAGAGTGTTCCCCCTAGATACGCGGTTCTGACTGGAAGACTAGGCAGGAGGGGAGAAGCCGTTTCCGCTTACGTTTTCCCGGAGAAAGAGCTGGTTGGTCGTCTCGAGAATGACGGTACGACGGTACAGACGCGGACGGTACGATGGGTACGATGGTACGACGAAAGGAAAAAGTCCGAGAAGAGCCGAGGAAGAACGTCGATAACGTTGGAAAAACGTAAAACGCGCACCGACCAGGAGGAAAAGGAAACGCCGCGTGTAGTATAAGGAGAGGAAGAGAGGAGAAAGAGAGAGGGTAGAAGCTTGCCATCGAGCGAACCGAGAAAACGGAGTGCCCGAGCGGTGGAGAGAGAGAGAGCGGAAGAGAGGATAGGATAGGAGAGTTGTGCAGAGAGGATAGGATAGGAGAGGAGAGGAGAGGAGAGGAGAAAAAGAGAGAAGGGTGGCGGAGACCGTGGAAGAAAAGGGGCCACGAGAAAATAGCGTCTTCGCCTCGTGGGGAGGGAACGAGGGAACGAGTAAATGGAGCCAACGCGCGGTGAAAGAGGGAACGAGAGACGAGGAGGGTCGAGAAAGGAACGACGAAACGACCGAGGGACGAGGAGGGCCAGAGAAAAGAAAAGAAGGAGATGGAACGAGAACGATACGAGGGTAGAAGAAGAGGGGAGCAGGCGCTCGTCTACTCCACGAATGGCAGAGAGACAGACGGGGAAAAAGAAAGAGGATGGGATCCGAGGGAGGCGAGGTGAAATTGGACACAAAAAGCTCGAAGAAAAATTGAGATGAATCGTGGAAGGGAAGATGGAAGGGAGGATTCTCTGAAAGGGAGAGACCAACGCAGTGTCCTTCTTCGAGACCGCGAAAGAAAGCGCGAACACACGAGGGATGAACGTTCACCGATACGATATATTTATCGCCAATTTTAATAATCGCTAAGCGAGATTCGATCGCCCGCTCTCTGTGTATTTCTGTTCGCGTGCGTGTCTTCATCTGCGACACCCGATATAAGAACGTAGCTGGCGTCGCTGTTTTTGTTGATCGGTGTTGTTGCTGGTTTCGTTACTGGTTTCGTTACTGTGACCGCTACTGGTGCCGCAAATACGTCGATCGTGTAAGTGAACGCTATTGTGCTCTGTCTAGCTCTGTGCTTATCTTCTTTCCATCACCGTACCTTTGCTACACCTTCTGGCGAGTGACGCGCGCGCTCTCGTTTACCGTGTCCCGCTCGAGTAGTTTAGCTTCTCTTTACCCTCGTTGCTTCTTTCACGGTCAACGTTTACGCGAAACGGCCGAGTAACTACTCTTTTCTTACAATTTTCCATTTCGCATTCAGCCTGGCTACGAACGCCGCGAATCGCTATCCGATAATTCACCATTTAACAGGAGCAACAGAGATTATATCACGCAGTAATAAAATAACGTTCATTCGAATGAAAATGTAATTACATACGGTCGATATGGCGATAGCGAGAAGGTGCGCAAGTAAAGCATCGTCGATGAAAGTATGCGCGAAAGATCGACCGGCGAGAAAGCGTATTGATCGATTCGATCAGCCGCGAACGGTTGCGATCGATTTCGATCTCTTCCCCACTCTATTTTCGATCCATCCTTTATTTTCCAAACCATCGGCAAGCGTTCAGACATATCGACGATACAGCATAGCACGGCACAGCACGCTTTCCGAACGAGACTGTGCGAGCGCGCGGTCTCACTCCGTTTCTTCGACTCGCATTACATCCGGTTTTCTCTTCATTCGCTCCGCCACTTTGATCGTCTCTTCCTTCTCTCCTCCTTCCGTCCCTTCTTTCTTCCTTCCTTTCTTCTTTCTTTCCTTCTTTTCTTCCCTCCCTCCCTCCCTCCCTCCCTTCCTTCCTTCCTTCCTTTCTTATTCCCTGCTCCCTCTTGATTATATCAGGCTTCTCGAATGATTTGTCGGATCACGAGAAAACGATGATTTTATAGTACGTTTGAGAATAAATGTCGATCGTGCGGACGTTTACCATGGTTCGTGGCCAAAGGAAACGATCAAACGATTGCCGATTACGACTGGTGTTTATCCGTTATCGCTGATTATCGACTCATTTTCGAACGTTACGCGTACCGGTTAACCGAATTTTTAGATATCATTACGCCTATTCGCGACGCGACTGGCTATCGTATCATCGTGTACGGACGAGTTGGCGCTTAACTCGTTGGGAAACGCGGAAGCAAGAATATAAGCACGCGCAGAAAACGCTGTTAACGACCAGCGAGCGGAGAAAAAAAACCGATCAGTAAGTACGCTAGCTACGTTTATTTGTCAACGACTTCTATCTACGACATCCGTGAAAAGAGTTTGAGGCTGTGGATCGTAGAATGGAATATCCGCTGACGATATACCTACATCTTTGGTAAACGCTTAATTTTAATCGATATGAATGAATTGTATTTGCGAAGAGCCGAAAACGCAATCCGAGTTACTGTTATCGCGAATGAAATGAGTCGTGTTGGACTGAGACGAGCGGCGTGGTTTCTATGCCATATCAACGCGCGAAGAGAAATCGGTGAACGAAGAATCAGGGGGGAATTAAAGGAGGCGCGAAACGAGTGGAAAGCTTAAAGTTCTCGCGTTATCGGCGCACGTCTAAGCAACTGATAAAAGTCCGTATTCCTACGGATAGATAACGCGGAATGGTCCGTATAAAGAGTCACATAGATAGAGACAGATAAAGCACGGTCCACGGAACAGGTGAATGTTACAAGACAGACCAACGCCCGGCCTTCTTCGTAGCTTTTACAGTGTCGCGTATTCGCACCGATACGTATCGTTTATTTTCTCCGCGTACATCTTCACCGTGTATTACCGGCCTTTTTCTCCGTCTTGCCGTTCACGTTTCTTCCTCCTTTCCGTCAAACGAGCGAACGTTGCTGACGTTATCGCGACGAAGCTTCGTGTCGTTCGTCGTTCGTCGTACGTCGTTCGTCGCTCGTCGTTCGTCGTTTGTCGTTCGTCGTTCGTCGATGCTTCATTCTCGATCCTCGATCCTCTACACGCGGGCCTCGATTCTCCATTCTAGATCATCGTTTCCGTTGTTCACGTTGTCGTCGTTGGTGAAACCGCGAAAGTGTTTCTCCATATCGTTGCACCGCGAAAACAGCGACTGGTTGTGCACTGTCCGCTGCCGCTACCAACAGTTGGCTTCTTCTCTTTCCGATCGGTCTTTATTTTCCTTGACTCATCCGCCTCCGTTCCCTTCGGCCACTCGCGCTCGATTCGTTCCACTCTTCGATCCTCTTACCGATCTCTATCTATCTTTCTTATTCTCTTCTCTACCGGTTTCTCGCTATCTCTTTATTTTCTCAGCCACCGCAAATACGATCTCGACCGAACGATCTCCGCGCCGCCGATACTGTGCCGGAAAGGAGAACGAATATTTCATGGAGACGGATCGTTATTGGGGCGTGCACTACAGGTACTGTCCCCTTTTACGGATCGATTTGAAGGAAGGAAGAAGAGCATCGTTACGACATATGCAACAGCTCGATCCATCGCTCGCCACTTACGATAAATCGACGAAACAATTGGTTCACGATCAAAAACCGACAAGTGATCGTTCCTTTACTGTTTTTGTTGCAGCGGCGGCATGGCCGGGCAGCACTACTGCCTGCGCTGGAATAACTATCAGTCGAACATGACGTCCGTTTTCCACCAACTCCTTCAGACGGAAGCTTTCGTCGATGTTACCTTAGCATGCAACGAAGCTTCTTTAAAGGCACACAAGGTAAGCGAATCGCGACCGACAGTCGATCTAATCCGAATTAGATTCGTATGATCGATAATCCTCCTACCGATTCTTCCTCGCCAATCCTCGCTCGATTGTAATCGATATACATACCTATAGCGCACGACGTTGCGGGCCGCTCGTCGCGTCACGTCGTGTCGTTTCATTTCACCATGGCTCCAGGTCGATGCACCGATTTTCCTCTACCTACCTTATTGATCGTTCGATACAACTCCTTCTGTTTGCGCAGGTGGTACTATCGGCGTGCAGTTCCTACTTTCAAAAGCTTCTACTTTCAAATCCCTGCAAACATCCGACAATCATTATGCCCCAAGATGTGTGCTTCAATGATCTCAAGTTCATCATAGAATTCGTCTATAGAGGAGAGATCGACGTTTCGCAAGCGGAACTTCAGGTAAGAACCACTGTACTTTGTTATACTCTGGTCAACTATATATCTAAACCCTGGATATGTTTTACCGTTCTATTTTTCTTTCTTCTGTTTTGTGCGTCTCCTTCCTTTTTCTCATTTTATCCGTTAAAACAATGGCGTTGCGATCACGCAACAGTGCGCGAAATGACGTTAGACGAACAAAGGTAATTCCGACTTCGCAGTTTCGATCGCGTATACGCACTCTGAGACGAATAAAAATCGGAAAACAGAGATTTTGCGGCACGAACAAACGTTGACTATACTTTGCGTCGCGCGAATAACCGCGCCATACCGTGCAACCGTGTCATAAGCCCTTCTAACGTCGCATTGTTTAGACCTCTTGACTCGACGTCAAGACGTCTATAAACGACGAGACGTTCGAAACTTTCTCTTTCCCCCCTACATTGTTTCGTATCTCTGGTATACGAGCACGACCTTTACAGACCTTTTTATCGACGACGGCGACAGTCGAGCCACGCGCCAAGCATCGACTCTACACATCCGTCGGAAGTTAACCCATTGCCATCGACACCAACTTTGAATAGTTTCGCGATACGGATTCCTAACTTACCGATCAGGATTCGTTTCCTCTTCTCGTTTTTGCTGCAGTCATCTGCAAACCGGTTGTCGATAGTGTAGATTTTCTGCATTTTTCAAATGGCGCGATTGCATCTTTCTGCACGCGTTAAGTACGGACCTCTCCATCGGTCGTTCGTTTATCATGTATTCTTTCTGCATTTCCCGTTTCTCGTCTCCTATTTCCCGATTCATGTTTTGTTGTTTCCCATTCTTTATCCCTATTAAGACCTATTACTAGTAACTAGCTGAAATGTTATCATAATCTCAGAAATAGCGCGTGCCCCGTTCACCGTGATTTAATCTTATATTTTATTCGTAATTTCAAACTCGCGTTAAAATTGAATCACCGTTCGATGAACTTAAGAATGTTATTTGCCGATACCGATTATTAATTTGCTAATAGTACCGATACTCGTCAATGATACAATCAGTTCCGAGAGCCTCCCCTTCGGCTATTATTATCAAGTCTCTTTGTATTTGTTCGTAATGTACGATCAAGATAGTTGGCTAAACGTTTAAATCGAACTGGCACGCCGTGCTTCGACAAGCCAAATTTAAATTGTCGGAAAAAAGGTCACGTATCGCATCGTCGCTTGTCACGAAGTAAGCAACTTCCCACCTTTTACAAGAAGACTAAAAAAATACAACGATCCCCAATTACTAGGGGAAGTAGTTTGCTGTTCTTCGTGCTTTTCATCGTCTTAGATCTCCGTGGTGGCACAATTCGTATCCTATGCACTGTTCGGTAGCAAAAATATCTTGCATGAGTCTATCTACTGTATTTTCACTAATGTCTCCGTCGTGTCCGTGTTACTCTTAACCTCCTTTTCCTGATACCTGATTATTTGTTGTTCTTGTTACATGTGTATTAGAGTGTTTCGTGTTGACCTTTCATTGCTTTTTCGTTGCTCGATATTCTTTTATCGTTATTATTATCTTTTATTTGCTAAAATTCCTCGCCTCGACACCACCGTGTTAGTATTGTTTTCTCAGATATAAAAATTATACTAGATTCTAACCTCCCTGCGGGGAGAATACTTGTGGAAAATATTATAACCGAAGGAAAATTCACGATCGGACAAATTATAATTCTAACCACTCATCCAAGATGGATATTATTACATTAATGGATGGTCAGAAGTATCGAGCATGGTCTTTCGACCGCCGTATGTATTACATGGGAAGGGACCCATGGTTTCTACGAGACTGTTGATTCTTATCATAAGTAGAATACGATACCACGAAACAAACATCTGACCTCGAATTCAAAGGACAAGGTCAATTTTACGTCAGATCTTTTTCACAGATCTGCACCGACCCGGAGGTGTAGAAAATGTCTATGGTAATCGAGATAAAATTACTTTTCACCCTATATATACGTACGCGTGCACTTACCAGCACGCGTTAGATCGCCAATTGGTTTGGGTTTTGTATCGATGAACGAACGAGTTTGAATTATCGTCGCTGATTCTCCATTTTCGAAATGCAATTAACGACAGAATCGAATTAGAAAGGATCGGTAGAAAAGCGAGATGGATTACGCACACGTACTACTTACATATATTTAGGGGGCGAGTATCGCAGGCACAAGGCTAGTATTCTCTACTGACCTCGTTTTCGACTAGTTGTCGAGGATCTCCGTACCTACAGGTTCCGTAACGAGATCAAAAACGGAAGAGGCATATCGGAGAATTATATTGATATTGTTCCTGCCGTTACCTTGAACTTGACGCGACTTAAATTTAAGTTGCTACGGTACCGGATTAAGCTTTTGAAAGTTTGCAATTCTTAGCAATAAATAATTGCTGTTATGCTAGATCGATGCAACGAGAAATTGTTAACATTGCGTTTGGAGACAATTTGACTATATACGTTTTGATCGGAGATCAAATCGACGACTTTCAATGTTTAACGGGTACCGAGATCCGGAACAGATCGTAAATAGAACGATCGCATTATTTCGGCACTACTAGCGTAGAATGCGATTATTGAACGAAAGCATTGAAAACAGCATCGTGACGGACATTTTGAACATCTATGCGTGATATGCGTCTCGATTGCTACTAGACTCACCTACTCTCTGTCGTCGCGTTTTCGGTAAGCCTGTACGCATAGTCGAAATTATTGGTAATTACAACTAATAATCTTTTTCTGTTCCGGAGCGGGAAAAGGGATCGGAAGGGTGCAAGACAACGCACCAAAGTAAGCAACGTACGCGTGATTCGCACCACAGGGTTCGTGATCGTGCTTTCTTTATTCCTCTTAATAGATGCAAACTAGAAGAAAAGCGAAGAGAGGAGAAGAAATGAAAAGGAGTGCAAGAAGAGAAACGCAGAGAAGAGTGACGGAGAAGAAGATCCTGCGAAGGGGTGGAAGGGCAAGCGGCAATGTCGAACGGGGAGAAACAAGAGAATTCGCGCTTCTTCCGTCGCGTCGACTTTAGACACGCGGTTTTCTACAGTGGCGTGCATGCGTGCGCATACTTGGACGTTATTCATGCATGCGTGTACAGTGTACAGTAAACTCGCGTGTGCGTAGGGACGCGCCTGGAGCCGCCGCAGATTCCCTTTGTCCGCGCAAGCACTGCAATTCATGTCTCGTGTCCTCTTTCTTCCTTTCTATCTTTCTTTGTTTCGGTCCTTCTGTCCTTTCCTACGCTGTTCGCTCTCCCGAAATCAAGCTCTCTTTCCTCGACCATGCAACTCATCGTCTCGATCGTGAATCGAGTTACGTCGAATCGAATGGAATAAAGTCGAGTCTGCTCGATACAGGGCCGGCCTCGAAGGACCCTCATTATTTCACGTTGGCTCTATTTAACAAATTTCATCGAAAGTGAAGACGATTTGATCTTCGTCGAGTGTTTCTTCGCATTTTCAACATGCCATCCAATTAATAAACTTGTAGTTTTCTTGAAAACACAAATATACACATATATATAAACTTGAGCAAAAACAAGCTACAAATCTTCTTTCTCGACACGGCTTTTCCTTCTTTCGTGTAAGCAAAAGTCTATCATAATGTATATTACTTAACACTATCGTACTTTCTTATTTGCATCTCAAAGCCGATTAAAAATATAAATTGGTTCGTAGTTCAATTATAACGCATGGAAAACAGGATCCTAACTTTAGGTATACATCACTGCAGCGCTCATCCCCTCCTCCTCTCCCTCTCTTTGTCTATGTCATGTATGCACGCATATATGCACATATAGTCACGACCAGCGTGTTCACGCGAGTATATAACGCTAGCTTTGTCGTACCGATGGTAGAGCCACGATTCCATCCTTTTTTATTCTCTCGCGAACCTTGCATCCGTCTCCGTTCTGCCGTGGCCAAACGCGTTTCAGCTCTTCGTCTTCTATATTCCGTCTCGTTCATTCGGGCACAGACTGTATTTCTGTTTTTGTTCGGCCGGAGAAAGTCTTACTCGCTCCCACGGGAACTGCTCGTCGATGTTCGTCGCTTAACCGTCAGAGGCGAGCGCGCGCTTCTCTCAAACACCGCAGACTTGCCTCTCCGCCGATCCCCGTTCCCACCTCTCGTACTCGATGCTCTCTATCACCCTTCCACTGAACGGACTTGTGTCGTCCCGCTCCCCTCACCGTGCGCCGCTTTCCTCCAACGAGCCTGCCACCCGCCGGTTTTCAACCCCTTTCCCCGCTCTCTCGGGGACTGGTCAGGTGCGCTGGCTCGCTCGCTCGCTCCACGCGTATGCTCAATCGCTCTCTGTCCACTGCCGAGCACGCATCCCCCACAAGTCTGTTCCTCGTTGTACGCGCTCGAGCGCGGCCTGAATCCATCCTTGTTCGTCGCGTCGGCGAATTTCGCGGCGTCCTCCGCCGCCACCGCCGCCGCCGCCACCACCACCGCCGCCACCTCTTCCTCCTCCTTCTCCTCCTCTTCCTCCTCGGTTCTGGCTCTGGCTCTGGCTCTGCTGCTGCCGTTGCCGCTGCCTCTGCCACTGCCTCTGCCTCTGCCTCCTCCCGCTCTTCGCCGCGTCCTCTTCATCTCCTCGCTCCTCCGAATGCCGTGCGCCCTCAGCACGGAGCGCCGAATGCCATTTCACTTTCGTTGGGCTTCGCCGCGTAGGAGATCGGGCCCTGCCAGGAATTATCCTCTCGTTCTACGTGGTCGTAACCTCCTCGTACACGGTTTCGTCTGGCTTTTTCACGACGTCGACTCTACTAACGCTGATATCACCTCGTTTTCTCGTCGTGACTTCTGCGCCGCTTTTTCTTCTTCTTCTTCTTCCTCCTCCTCCCCCTGCTCCTCCTCCTCCCCCTCCTCCTTCTGCAACTCCTCCTCCTCTTCCTTTCCTTTTTATTTTTCCCCTTTTTCTTCTTCTCATTCTTCACCTTCTCCGCCTCTTCCTCCTCCACCTCTTCTTCTTCCTTCTCTTTCATCTCCTCATCCTATTACCCTTTCTCCTGTATCTTTTTCTTTTCCACATCCTTCGTCTTTCTCTTCTATCTCTTTCTCCTTCTCTTCTTCCTTCGCTACCTGTTCCTCATTCTCTAGCTTATCGTCCACTTTCTCTTCCTCCTCTCCTTCTTCCGTTCTTTCTTCTTTCCGCTCTTTCTCTATTTATCTTTCGCTTTGTTTCTTCTTTTCTCTCTTTCTCTTCTTTCTTCCCTGTCATAGTTACTCACTCCATCGTTTATTCTCCATCCATTCGTCCAATTTTTCCCATTTCTCTCTCTTTCCTCGCTTCATTTTCCATTTCATCCTGTTTTGTCTTCACCGTCCTCCTTCTGTGTACATCTTTACATTTTCAACGAGGGATCGTTCGTCTACGGAATATCGCAGTCAGGTAAGTGATAAACGATACAAGTTCCTTTGCATCAGGATAGGAGTATGTCTCGGCAGACGCGTCGCGTTATTGCTACTTGCCATAGAATGGGTATTGCTGCGATAAAGTTTTCGCAACTCACAAAGAAAGTGACAGAGGCGGATGGTGAGGGGAACAAAGGAAGAAAGAGAGAGCAGAGGAAAGAGAAAAGGAGGCGAAAGTTTTATATGGATACACGACACATACTATTGCCCGCCGAATCTTGGACGACCGTATCGTGCACGTGAACTATCGTGGTTCGAAATATTTTAGTATACATAGCAGTGCGTATGAAGCATAACAAATCTGCATATTATTAACTAGATCTATACCATGATCAATTATAACGTGATAATCTACCAATACGAAGAAACCTCGTGATTATCTATTAGTGTTTGTCTGTTTTTCTGAATGAAGCAAAGATGCAACGACTCGGCGCAAAGTGTTTGCCAAGTGTGCGACATTTGGATAATTTACTTTGGAATAAATATATGAATTACGATGCACGCAGCATCGATCAAACGAGTGAAGTGTCGTGTGTGCAGTGGAAACAACATGTCGCGCATAATCGTCACCCTCGATGATTTAATCAAACGGCATCGCTTGTTCGGATAATTTTGCTAAATTAAGGTACGTTCATAGAAAGTTTACGAGTTTCGAATAGTGAAATGTTAAAGTGCTTGAATCAATGAATTCGTGTCAAGTGCATTCAGTCCCGTTCTTTTCCGTCAAACATATAGTGCCTATGTGATTTGTGAGTTATAAAATTAACTCATTCGGTTCTGGATGAGTAAATTTATTGATTTTCTGCGAATGATGAATAATTATAGAGTATGATAATGATCGAGTTAATGCGTTTACATGTCTGCATGCGTCTATGCATACATGCAACGTGCGCATAACGTAAGAATCCTGTGAAATGTGTACGAAATTACACCATTCGCATTATCAGGCTTCTCCGCTTCACATTTGTAAACATTCGACGAGAACCTTATCTTACTCGCTTAAATCTTTACCATTTAAATGGTCGTAAACTAACGCACGCTTTTGTTAACTGCTAGTCAAATTCTCAAACACAAATCGACGCGTAAACGATGATTTTTCGAATAACTTTCGCGGCATAATAAAATAAAAAAAAATATGGTGTCGCAAAAGCGGAAGACGAGGGACGAAATTATTGCGAAGGGAAAAAATAACATAGAATGTCGCGTGAAAAGACGTACGTTAAGATGTAAATTTTGAGTTTTGTATCAAAAATAATAAAAATTCCACGATCCGGCATCTACTTGTTGTCGCTACTTGTTCGAAAAGCACGTGGTGGCGAGAGTCACACTCCCATTCAGAAAGGAGGTTATGTAGCGTGGAGAAGAAGAGAGGAAGGTTATGTTCGTGACGCCCGTTACATTATCAATTCCGTTATGACGCCGTATTCGTAATAGCGGAGACGACCCTAGGACTATCTTCGGGGATTCCCCCGTACGTTCTCCTCTTTGCTTATCTTCTCTCGTTTCTCTCTTTCATGTTATTTTCCCTCTCTCTCAGTTTTTCTGCTCTTCTTCTCCAACCGGGAAGTCTCTTCGTACCAGCATGGTTGTGTAACGCGTACCTTTCGCCGTCTCTTACGAACCAAGCCCCCAACCACCCCTTCGCGTCCTTCCTATTCTCGTGAAACGTTTCCACGGTCGATCATTTTGCGGATTTACACCTGTTGAACTTCTCTTGTCGCCCCCTTATTTCTTTTCACGAAAGAACACGAATCCACATCCTTCCATTTCCGTGTAAGAATCTTTCGCCAACGCTTCCTTATCCCTCTCACCTTTTATCCACTTTAGCTTGATTCCACTTTACTAATTTACATTTAAAAGATACATACACGCTCTCGTCTACCGGTTTGAAAAACAAATTCTTTTAAGCCTATTTTCTGAAAGTATTCTCCAAGGCATGAACGGGACGAACGTTCGTTCGGTTTGATTCTATCGGAAGGAAATACGTTTCTCGCAGCGTCTTACTCGCTGATTACCGGCCTCAGTGGCGCGCCGTTCTTGCAACGATCCTGGAAAATCTTGTCATCGTTGTCGGTCGCGAAAATCACGAAAGGAAGGAAGTATAGGAGGAATCCTTTTTTCCTTGTCTCGTGTCAATTAGTCTGGGATAATTGGTCGGGCGATGCCCTTGAACCCTAAGTATTGATTGGTGAGGTTGGATTCTGCCGGTGTCTTTCCCTCTTGCCTCCGAACCGATGGCACCACCCCTATGCATCCACCGCCGAACCAACCAACTACCCACCCACTCTCCCTAACCCCTACACCAGCACACGTACAACTCTACCCATCGCCCAACGTTCGTGGTTCTCCAAATTGCCGTCGCCGTCGCCGTCGTCCTCGTCCTCACCCTCACCCTCACCCTCACCCTCACCCTCACCCTCACCCTCACCCTCACCCTCACCCTCACCCTCACCCTCACCCTCACCCTCACCCTCACCCTCACCCTCATCCTCAACCTCACCTTCACCCTCACTCTCGCCCTCGCCCTCATCCTCGCTCTCGTCCTCGCTCTCGTCGTCGTCATCGTCGTCGTTGTCGTCGTCGTCGTCGTCGTCGTCGTCGTCATCGTCGTCATCGCCGCTGCCTTTATCGTTTGTTAAAGCATCGCACCTTTCTAAACGCTTCTTTCCTTCTTTATTCGTTTAATTAATCCGCGAACAAATGCATCTTCTCCGTTCGCTTGCAATACAATAATCGAATCTTTGTACTTACATAGGCTATCGGTTTGCAACTTTGACATCGCCAATTTTAAATCGTTGAGTTACGGGAAAGAGACTGTAGCATCGAAAGATCGTTTGCAGAGACCGCTTCTAAAACTGTCCTGTCACAATCGTTGCGAGTGCAAGTTGTATTTTCATGTCAAGATGATGCTAGTGTCGGTAATCGCTGTACATGCATCCAACGTGAAAGTTCGATTACCTTTCAATCGATAGCATGAATTCTCATATCTCGTCAAGCCTGAGAACATTTGTGAATATTTCAACCGGATTATACATATCCTTGCTTTCTGAAGCTTTCTTTGCATTTAGCGAATGGGATAAAGTGTGAAAGAATGGTGGTGGTGATGATGATGATGATGATGATGATGATGGTGGTGATGATGGTGATGATGGTGATGACGACGACGGCGACGATGACGATGATAATGATGATAACGATGAAAGAAGAAAGAGATCAAGACCCACAGAATGAATCTCAAAATATATGCATGTATAGGTGGAAACGGCTGGAAGTCATATCGGTGCCCATGCCGTCGCGAATGTTGAGAAGAGGATCAGAGTTTGGGGTGGTCGATACGGCCCTGGGGCCGCGACAGCCGCGTCGGAGGCCTCCCCATTCTTCCTGCGGGCGTTTTTGCCTCTGTCCCCCTCTTTCTCTCCGTCGCTCACTCAATCGCTGGTTCACTCCCTCCCCCCTTCTCTTTCCTTTCCCATCTCCTCCTCCGCGTCCTCTCCACTTTTGTACCTCTCGCTTTCTCGTTACACTACTCTCCTTCTCTTCCTGACACTGGCAAACGTAGTCCTACCTAGCGCCACCCAGTTTTCCACCCACGCTCCACGTTTCCAGTCGCCGCCAACACCCCCGACACAGTCTGCCTAAACCCCCACCTGAACCACCGTTTCCATCGTCTAACTCTTCCTCTGCTTCCTCACCCCCTCCTAGCCGCGTCGTTACCGCCGCCGCCGCCGCCGCCGCCACCACCACCACCACCACCACCACCACCACCACCACCACCACCACCACCATCACCACCACCACCACCATCGCCGCCACCGCCGCGTTGCCATCGCCGCCGCCGCTACCATAGCCGCGCTCTCATGCTGCTTGTCTCTTTGCCGACCCCGCCTAATCGCACCACCCCTGCCTTGATTAAAGAAGAGAAAACCTCAACTTCAACGCGAACCTCGGTCTCGTTCGTTCGTTGGCCCGCTCGTTCTTCGTTCCTTTTCTTTCCTACTTCCTATTTCCTGTAAGGAATCCTTTTTTCATTGACTTTCTTTTCCTATTTTATATTCGTCTATCCATGTCGATGTTGTATTATATATATATATATATAGTTTCTATTGTTCGTTGCTTGCAATTTAAATTCATTGTCATTGCCACGTGGACGAATGCAGTATCTTAGAAATACGAGTATACTTAACTTACAAATTATTATTCCCTTTACTCTTCCATACTTCTTAACGTTCACTCCTCTCTTTTACCCCCTTTCTTCTATTTAGGTTTTCTCTCTGTCTCCTCTTTTCCTCCACTTTCTTTTTCCCGTTTATTTCTTGCCTCTCCTTTCTTCCTCGTTTAGTTGCCTAGTTCCCTTACTAGCGGTTCAAGGTTAAAGAGACCGGTGAGGTGAATGTCGTTCTTGCGAGGAGCCCGTTGCGCTGCTCGATACGGGTCGACGCACCGTGCCGGTGAATCGTCGTCGTACGCCGAAACTGGATCGCGAATACTGATTTTAGACCGAGCCACCGCAAGCGGCAATCGCAAGATGAAACCGTACCCACTGAAACGAGCCGTAAGGATGACGAGCTTTTACTCAGAATATGCGAACCCAGTCTAGCCAGTCTGTTTTTTTTCTTTTTTTTCTTTTTCTTTCGTTCTCGTGCTCTTCTTTTTTTTCTCTCTTTATTCTTTTTCGAAGTACGATTCATCTAGATCGGCTACTTTTTGCTTCATTCCCGATTTAATCGACGAATCTCCGTACGTTTGCTGTATTCGTCGTGCAAGCAAAATACACCCGAAACTTCTTTGCAATTGATCGCGACGATTACGTCGTTCGGACTTTTATCTAATCGTCAGTCTAAGCGAATATTTAGTTGCATTCTCGGCGATCTTATAAAAACGAATCTGCGATTTCAAAGACAAATCGAGTATATGGTGGTCGAATAAACCTGCTTACAATTGTATGCTATCTATGTTACAGTCACTGTTAAAAACAGCCGATCAGCTAAAGATCAAAGGACTGTGCGAGGTACCTGAAAGCAGAGACGGGCCACCATCGGTAAGTCTGAGTTCGCCGCCAAGAGAACCCGGTACTCCTAGAATAAATTTCACCAAGTTGAAGAGACATCATCCAAGGTATAAGAGGCCCAGAACCACGTTCGAACCTCGCGCTACGGATTCGAGGCATTACGATCGGTACAAAGAAGAGGAATCGAACGAAAACTACGATTGGGAGAACAAAGAGGTAAGCGGCGATGTCGATGAACGCGCGAAGCTTTGGAAAAACCAAAGAACGTAAGAACGCGACAGCCGTCTTGAAAGCGACGAGGCGATCTCGTCACGGTCGTCGCTAAATTCGTACCGGATATTTCGCAGAATCACATAGACTGGCAACCCGAAGATGAGGAGTGCACGGAGGCAACCGCGGGAGCAGTAGTCTTGGAAACTTGCCAACGTAGCAGTAACAATAGTACCACTACTGGCACCACCAATAATAACAATAACAACAACAACAACAACAACAATAATAACAACGCTAGCAGCAACGGCAACGGTAACAATACGAGCAACAACAATAACAACGGTAAGTAATCGATAATGAGATACGGGCCCCACACCTGGATCCTTTTGCTTCCACGTAAAAGCGTAACATCGTTTATCACACATCTGTGTCAACAGTATAGTACATATGTATGTACTTATTACTATAGATTGCATTAAGCTCTTTTTTCTTTCTCCTTCTTTGTTAATTTGCAACTAAATTATACGAAAGAATAGCGAAATATTCGTGGCGGATTTTAGGTGTGGGGCGACTTACAGATTTACGGCAACGCACTGGGCAGACCGTTTTCACTTGAAATAAAAAAGGTGACATGTTTTGTCATACAGGCCTCGGTCATTACGGTCATCATCCGGATCCCGGAGAGGTTGACCTACCTCCAGAAACTCAACCTACACCACCAAGTGCCACATTGGTCGGTACTACGATTACACATTTAAGGGACCCGGATCATCATTCCACAGGTGCGGTTGCTATTAATATTTATATCGACATTCACGGTCGCTCTATCAGTACCCCATGATCGTCCGTGTATCGATGTTGTATCGTTTTTTCCACTATGTCGAACTCGGCGTGAATCGTATATGGGGGGGAAATAAAACCGTAGTTGGTTATTAGACAGGGAGGGAATTAAAATAATCGGTCTAATCGAGCTTAACAAGTTGCGATTAGATTTACGTTGCTCGGTTCGCAACAGCCCACGCTACCTCGTTTAGTCCATGCGTTCAACTTTGCTTTCGGTGGCACGCTCCTTTCTCCGGCACAAGGTTGCGATGCGCGACGTCGACGATACCGATATCGTCTACGGTCTAGATCATAGAATCCGGATAAACGAGATTAGAAGAAACACCGCGATTTGTTATTCCGGCACGATATTGCGGCTCGATGTTATGCAGACTCTTTTAACCGAAGGAGGCATTCATTGAAACTGTATTGTTTTTCGGATCTGTTCGCAGAGATCCAAAATTGTGACAGTGTGAAGATCAAGTTCGAAACGTTGCACACGATGGATTCGTCGGACACGATCGATATCGATAGCCACATGTCGGATCGAGCGAGCGTCAGTTCAAAGAACGCGGCCGATAGCGACAACATGATGATGATCACACCGGAGTTGCTTGGATTAATGCCTTCTGGAAGTTCGGTTCACTCGGATTCCGGTGAAAATAACTCGAGGGGTCATCCCGGACAATCCAGCTCTCATCATCATGGTTCGAAATCGTGGACGCAAGAGGATATGGATGCCGCTTTGGAAGCCTTACGAAATCACGATATGAGCCTTACGAAAGCCTCCGGTAATTCAAAAGCACGCACCACTTTTTTTCGCTCGGCTAGTACACGCGAGCCTACGGTTAGTCCGTTAACAAACTTTCTCAGCGTTCTCTTATTTAATCCAGTGGTGTCGCGATCGTTTTAGCAACGTTCGGTATACCGTCGACAACTTTATGGCAAAGAGCACATCGACTGGGCATCGATACTCCAAAAAAAGACGGGCCTACTAAGTCGTGGAGTGACGAGAGTTTAAACAGCGCGCTAGAAGCGTTACGGACCGGAACGATATCGGCGAACAAAGCTTCAAAGGCGTTTGGTATACCGTCGAGTACCTTGTACAAAATCGCGAGAAGAGAAGGTATCAGGCTGGCTGCGCCATTCAACGCAAGTCCCACAACCTGGTCGCCCGCCGATCTAGATCGTGCTCTCGAAGCGATACGTTCTGGTCAAACGTCAGTACAGAGAGCTTCCACGGAATTCGGTATACCGACGGGAACATTATATGGTCGATGCAAAAGAGAAGGCATTGAACTCAGTAGGAGTAATCCTACACCGTGGAGCGAAGATGCTATGACCGAAGCTCTCGAAGCTGTCAGGTAAATTACCGTTTCTTCATATCGTTCTTCTTATAATACATATTATCCTTTCAAACGACACGTTTCATTCTGCTACTTTTCCTTTTTCTCTTTTTCTATTTTACCGTGACGCAACTTCTCTAAGCATGTATCATCTATAAGATCGGTGGTTTCGTAAAAAACGCACGAGAAATTCAGTGGTTTCTTCCATTTATTCACGACTTTTCAGGTTAGGCCATATGAGCATCAACCAAGCGGCTATTCACTACAACCTGCCCTACTCTTCCTTATACGGTCGCTTCAAAAGAGGAAAGTACGAAGAACCAGCGGTGGGTGAAATATCGCAAGACGGTAGCAGTCCTCACTTTCATCAAAGCCCGAGTCAAAATCATTCGTCCGCTGTACCCGATCAAATGCCGTACCAAGGCAGCTGAAACTTGCCTCTTTATTAGATTCGTTTCAGTTTATTTCAAATTTTTCAATTTCTTGCTGCGATTTTGCAATTTACACTCAGCGTATCGTTCTTTGAACGAGAGCAAACGGCAAACGATGACAAGAGTCACCGACCAAAAACGCGTTTTATTGTGCGAGAACAATTGGCGAACGAATTCTTCTCGACAATTTAAAGCCGGAAGCAGGAACTTGTGACATCACGAAACAGTACAGTGACAACCGAAGGGTTGAAATGTGACTAAACTAATAGATGCGAAACATGATCATCTCTCTCTCGAGGGAATGGTCGTGAAGGGTTTGCAGTATTACAGATGGATTGTCGTAAGCAAATATTATGTATATTGTATGACTGTTATGTCGAATCGGAAAAGTAGATTAATTATAATTTATAAGAATTATTTATAAAAAAGAAAAAGTGCTGTACAGTCGGGATAATACCGATGAACCTACCGTAGTGTGTAAGTTGCCGATGCGATGGGCCAATAGAGGACATTCAAAAGATGATATAAAACATTCTAAGAACTAATGTCTTTTATGTTAGCAATTTTGATGAAAAATTCTCTGTTAGCTCAATCTTCATTTTCTTTTCTTTATTGGTTGGCTACATTATTTTTATAACTTTATTAAATAAACTTTTTACAAAATTATTCACTACTTACCACGCGATCAAATACTATATATAAAAGTAATAAAAAGATTTTGTTGAAAAACTAAAATAGATTCTAACTAAAATATAAACAGGTGTGTCGTTGCATTTCAAATCGTTCTAAGATTCAATTATTTTCTTACGTCTCACCAACAATTTGTTCGCTGAGACGATGAAATATTGTATACGTGTTTCTAATGGTTTTCTTCGCATTTATATTTACATTGCAAAATTTCAAATTTCAACTCTACGTATACAACTCCACTTACATCAGGAGTAAGATATTTTCAATATTTTTTCAAAGATATGGAATCAACAGAACTGAAGAAAAAATTGCGTGGAAATTTCAGCAGATCAATTTCTGAGAGCAAAGATACTTTTTACGTTCGAATAAACTGCCACATGCAAAGAATATATTACATCCATTACTCATGCTCACGACTATTATATGAAAACATATATTACTTATAAATATAAATAAATAAATAAATATATATATGTACAGTTTATATATTTTAAATTAAAAAGTAATGCGACAAAATAAATGTTGTATTTAATGCCCATTATATTGCTCTTTTATTTTAATGATCACCGATCAATAGTGTGATTCAATTATCGATAAATATTATCAATAATAATAGTTTGAAATCTCAGTTACCTATATATTTATTTTATATTTTGCTTGGCATATAAACAATAACATTGAGGTTCGTTAGCAATGTATAATATATATTATTTCCTATCTTTTTTTTAATTTGACAGGTTTATTCATAATCCTTTAATTCATTTAACATGATATATTTAGAAAAGCTTTTAAAATATATTTAAATACGATAGAATCTAAAAGATGTACTGATATGCTATAGCTATTTCTATTTATGTTCCTAGCAGCATACAACACTTTGGAACACGTACATACATATCTACGTAAATAAGTACGGGACGATACTCCCGTTAGTTACGTCGAAGCCAAAAAACTACCGATAACACCAAGTCTTTACTTATGTTCTGTCATCGGAAATTGCTATTTTTTCTGTACCAGAGTTGAGACAGAAGTGTGTGTTGTGTGTATGTTATATGTAATATGAAAAGAAGAATGTGTCGATCTACATACGATGTGACCGACACGGCGACACTGCCTATGAGTTTACACGTATATAGCGAGAGAGTCATCCTATACATATGTTATGTATAAGCACCTACATCAAGTAGTCAAGTGACATCAACTTCTTTTAATTTGTCAAGGAAACAATTTTTTCCTGGGGAAACTATTTAACGTGATTATATCTTTGTCGGCATGGAAACTCATATAAATAATTGTATCTTTTGCGATATCATAAATAACAGAACACCAAGCGAGAAGATATACGAGGTATGAAAAAGTTAACCTTTGTTGTTTAGCATAATATAACGTAGCATAACTAAATTTTTACAATTTTATTCCTGATATATAATGACGTCTACATTTAGAAAAAAATATTTTTACATTATCTTATAGTTGTTAAATTTGGAATGTTACATATCATTTTAGGATGATTATGTGACGTGTATTAAAGATATTAATCCAGCTTCGACCCATCATTATTTAATACTGCCAAATAAACATATACGCAATGCAAAAGAACTTCAACCAGAAGATGCTTCACTTTGTAAGTCTGACCAAATATAAATACTTGTGTTAAATGTTAAGTTTAAGCTTTGCATATTTACTTGTACAATGACAATTTTTAGATGACAGAATCCTTTCTACAGTGGATATAATAGCAGAAAAACAAGGTTTGGACCTTGCAGTTACACGTACTGGTTTTCATTGGCCACCATTTAATACAATACATCATTTGCATTTACACGTTATTTCCCCTATATGCAATATAGGCTTATTTAAAAGATTTATGTTCAAACCCAACTCGTATTGGTTTGTAAACGTACGTATAATACATATTTCATATATCATTTCATTTTCATATATCTCGTTGGTTCTAGCTGATTTAAAAGTAATTGTTATTATGTTTTATAGACGGAGTATGTGAAGTCTTATTTTAAAGACAAAAATAATCCTAGTACATCAAGCTAAAATAAGCTTAAAGGCAAGATCAATAGCTGTGATATATTTTTTTGGAGTTTTATATGATTATGACATTTTAACAATTAAATTCACTACAGACATTACCTTATGTGTTGTACATTGTAAATGTATAAACATGGTTTATATATGTAAATTATTTCCATTGTTGTTAAATGTAAGGAAAAATAACTAAAGGAAATTTAAGTGGATTTAAGGTGTGGATTTTTGACAATGATAATAAAAATCATCCTAAACTCGTTCTTAAAATTATCATGATCATTAAATAAAGAATAAAACTTTGAAATAATATTGAATTAAAACAATGTAAAAATAATAAATCAGTTTATTTTATTAAGTATTTAAAGTGCTGATGCCCATTTCAATTCATTTATATTAAAATATAGCTTATTATACAGATTTAAGTTGACATAAATTTTTGTATTTATTCTAATTAAATGATTTGTAGAAAAGCCCCTGTTCGTACATGTCCTTCCATTTTTCTCCATTTGGATATGAATAGTTCTTAATACATTCTTCATTAAGTTTGGTTGAATAGCCTGGACTCATGGGTGGCATATAAGAAGCGTTTTGAACACATACAGGATGTTCAAAGTGCTCGTGTTGTTGATCGACATATTCTATCACACGATTTTCGGTAGATGCACTCAAACATATAAAATCCCACATCTGGAGATGCTGAACCATTTCGCATAAACCTACGCCTCCAGCATGTGGACATACTGGAACTAATATAATAAAAATTATGATAAAATGGTCAACCTAGTATCTTCAGAAAGTAGTTATTATTTGTGCAACCTACCGCCCATTTTTTTTGCCATCAAATAAACAGCTAATATTTCATTGATTCCTCCTATTCTAGCTGAATCAATTTGACAATAATCGATTGCTCTCGCTTGTAATAATTGCTTAAACATCACGCGATTAGCGCACATTTCACCGGTCGCGACACCGATGCCATACGGTCTTAATTCGTTTGCGATTTTCGCATGCCCTAATATATCATCAGGAGATGTTGGTTCTTCAATCCAAATTGGTTTGAATTTTACCAATTGTTTCATCCACTCGATCGACTCGTTGATATCCCATATTTGATTAGCATCTAGCATCAATTTATTTTCGTGTCCTATCGCGTCGCGTACCAATCGGCATCTTCTTATGTCGTCCGTTACATTTTGACCAACTTTTACCTTGAAAGATGTAAAGCCAAGAGATAAAAATTTATTACAAAGCTCTTTAACTTTAGCATCGTTATATCCAAGCCATCCCACTTGCGTTGTATACGCCGGGTATCCATTTCTTCGTAGCATTTCTTCGCGTCCTTCTTTTCCTTTTTGATTCTCTTTCAGTAATTTCACTGCTTCTTCTTTCGTAATAACATCGGTACTATGGAAGAGAATATCATAAAAATTCGTTTCAGTTTTAAATAACAATATAGTGAGTTCTTCGTTTCAAAGCTGTTTTCATTTCGTAAAATGCACATGTATGCAACTTACATGTATCTGAAATCAATCGTAGAGACTAATTGTTCAGGGGATAAATCCGTAAGTAATTTCCAAACAGGTTTATTTTCTATTCTAGCCCACAGATCCCACAATGCATTTATTATAGCAGCCGTAGCGAGGTGAATAACGCCTTTTTCTGGTCCGATCTATTACATTTCATACATTTATATTAAACACATTGAATTTCCTAGCGTGCTTCTACATTTCCCACATGTAACAGTAACTCTCTTATATGATCACGTATTTGTAATACGTTACCCATCTTAATTGCGATTCACTCGTTAGTTTTCTCCAAAAAGATCCAAAGTGTGTAAAAATTTCATTGACATTTTGTCCTTTCACTAAATACGACATTGATTTGCAAGCTTGTACGACTATGAACATTTCAAAGAAAAGTTTGATAATATCATTTTACCCCATAAACAATAATTAGTCGTTTTAGAAGATAAATAAATATGTATACCAATTTCTGTGCCTCTACCCAAAGTAAATGTTAATCCATATCCTTCGATTCCTTCGTTAGTCTTAATCGTAATGTACGCGCAAGAATAATCAGGATCAGTGTGCTGTAATTGAATATTATATTACAACCAGAGCTTATAAAATTAAATTTTAACATGAAATGCGAAATACGCACAACATCCCATCGAAAGGAAGATTAAAGCATATACCACGTACCATAGCATCGCTTCCGTCAGCTAATAACGATGTTGGGAACCTTACATCTTTCACTTCCACTTCTGTTATCAGAATCTCCATCGCTTATGTGAAGATCTTCTGAATTTTCAATTTTTTTTAACAATGGGTTATCGCGGTGTTTCTAACGAAATAATTTCATGCAACGTTTCCCTGAATATCAGTAGGACAACATGGATTCCGTCAGATATTACATCTCTTTTATCATATGCATGACGTAAATATAATCTCTGATAAATTTGATACGTACAAAAGAAAAAAAGAAGTGTAATTACAGATAAGAAATTTTAAAATTATGAATATTATTAAAACACGATGTACAGAAAAATGATTGTTTTTTGCAGGTATCACAGAATGTCATAATATAATATATAATATATATAATGTTAAAATAAATATTCTGCAGTCGGTAATATCGTGCAGTTACTCGTTACAAATAAAACTTCTAACTTTTCAACGCGTGTTGTCTAATTTCCACCATCCGAAATCCAACACAACGCGTGTGTTCTTTTGTGTTCCTTATTGAATATATCTCTACAAAAAGACATTATAACATTAGTCGTATTTTCTCTTTCTCATCGTTCCCCTGCATATACACGAAAAGCATACCCAGATCCACAGCACGACTTAACTAATTAATTTATTTATTAATTTAATACTATATTTGTGGCGCTTTTGTTCTAAATATTGCCTAAATATTATGTGATCACGAAATGGTATCAAAGATTCATCGATACACATAACTTCAGATGAATCATAATATTTTTTGAAATTTATTTCCATGTTATATATTTGTTGTTATATTTTACATAAACGATTGAAAACATCTGTCCCTCTATTGTCTTATCGCAACCTTACACAGATCTCCGGCCGCCAGCATATTGGTGAAATCGGACATCGCTCGCTAAATAAAAAGGAAGGCAAAACAGGCTTGACGCTTAACGTATTCGTTGCCTCGTCTACACTGCTCTACAGTTAAATTCGCCGCGCTAGAGTTTACCTTATTATCATACAAGATATTCACGCTGGAGGGAGCCACAGGCTTATACCAGTTCATAACACCTGTAATTTTATAGGATCTTGTATATGCTAGCGCGTGCTATCTTCAGTATTTAGCATCATGGTGCAGTACTAATCCGGGAACAACCAGATCATAGTGTGATTACTCTCATTTCCTCTTTCTTATTCCCTACAACTACAAGTACAACTACAATTTTGTTATCATCAGCAACAGAAATTGTAACAAACGTCAATTATGTATGTATGTATGTACCTATCAAACCAGTTTGCGAATGTACATATTTACATACATTCCAATTAATTCGATTCCACGAATAAAGTAGTCCAGTTTGTACGTATCATTTTGTTTGAATTCCAACATGCCGGATCTATTCGAAATAATCGTAGGGACATACGAAGAGTATTTACTCGGTTACAAAATAAGCAATACTGATAACGTAAGTGAACAAGTTCCTTTCCGTTGTTATATTTTAGGTTATGTTCGGTGCATGGAACTTACTTCAGTTGAATATAATTTCATATTTTACTGATAAATCTGATGAACTTTCAGGAATACAACATAGTAAAAAGTTTCGCAACACATAGCCATGTCAGTAGCATACGTAGCGTTGCGAGTAACAAAAATATTTTAGCATCTGGTGGAGCTGATGATTCTGTTTATTTATACGATTTACATAACAGAGTAGAATTTGGTAGATTAATGCACCATAATGGTAGGTGTGATCATATAAGATCGTTATTTGCATGCCATGTTAAAATAGGGGATGAAATCATTTATTTTAATATGTTTTACATATTTTTATATGTTTATGCAGATACCGTCAATTGCATTGCGTTTACTCCTGATACATCTCATCTGTTTTCGTGCAGTAGCGACGGAACCATAGCTGCAATTCGATGTGGAAATTGGCAAACAGAAAAACATTGGCAAAAATCGCATAAGGGTTCAGCTGTTAATACTTTGGCTATTCACCCAACAGGAAAAATAGCACTGTCTACTGGAGCAGATGGAATTCTGCGAACTTGGAATCTAGTTAAAGGAAGACAAGCATATGCCACAAATCTAGTCCCAAGATTGAGATCAGATGCTAGAAATGTAAACGTTCTTAAATGGAGTCCTAATGGCGAAAAGTATTTATTAGCTGTAAATCAGAGAATAGACGTATATTCCGTAAAATCAGCGGGGATCGATAATGAATTAAAATTCGACTCAAAAATTATTTGCGTAGAATTTTTGAATGATGATTTAATTGCCGCTGGTTTGGAAAATGGTCAAATCAAGTTTTTTGATCTTGAAAAATCTGTGGAAATTGTAGAAGTAGTTGCACATGATAAACGAGTGAAATGTATGGCTTTTAAAGATAATTTGTTAGTTACAGCTTCGAGTAATGGGGAAATTAAACTATGGAGGTATCGCAGACGCAGATTAGATATGTTGCAAAAAGTTAATTGCGGTGCTAGAATTACCTGTTTATCTCTTGCAATGTTGTGTTAGAATTAGTGTTCAACACTAAACCTACCACTTCGTGTAACACTTTGTGACCGAGTCCGGTCAAAGTGTTTATGAAAAGTCAGAAATTATGAAGCGATATGATAACATTTAAATATGCTTAAATTTGTGTAGAAGTTTGAAAATGGTCAATTTGACCAGCAGTGGTAAATTTAGTGTTAAGTTAAATATACTATAAGATACGATATTTTCTATTAGAGAACAATATCCACTTTTATGGACGTTATATTCGAATATAATGTTTCTGAATTCATTTCACTGATATTCTGTTTTGACATTGTTGTTTGCCAATTTTTTCGTCTTGGGAATAAGTTCCAGTACACGATTTGCTCTTTATGTAATTTTACTATGAATATTATACAACGTTCTTTTTAAAGAATAACATAATCTCGTATGTTCAGTAATGTTCGGATACGTGCATGCTGTGTAATTACAAATAATTACCAAAGAATACATTTGCGAGACGGATTCATGGGACTTTCAACCGGACAATTCCATGCTTTCGCAAAATCCGCGTTATTCGATAAAGTTCCGATGACTCTGAAATGATTTGGTGCATGAACTCCTTGTATCAATTTAGATTTTAGCGCTCCATTCGTATAACTGCCGCACCAGACCTACGAAAATGTATAGAAGTGTACATATTCATATAGGCAGCGTATACATATATTGTAAATATGTACATGTTTTTCATGAATTCATTTATTTTACACGTTCAACGATATCTTCGGTTTAGGAATTATCACGATTTTTCAATAAAAGTTGTATCATTTCTTATAAATGGCGACTACTTACTTGTGCGAAACCTATAAAAAATAATTGTTCTTGGCTATAATTAGCGAGGCCGGGTAGAGCTAGTCGATTAGCATTTCTTGTTCGAAATCGTTGATACGCTTTGTAGGCCTCTCGTATACCACCGTTATCAGCTATATTCTCTCCCTGTGTATTTATGCCATTTACCTAGACAGAGTATCGTACGCTTTGTTGAATTACAGATCAAAGACTTACACACGCCATCTTCACCTTGGCTCAATTTGCATTAGGGTTAAAAGGACGGTGATACTCACCGTGAAATTATTATTACTGCCTAGCTCTGGCAGATGGTAGTTACCGTACTGTTTGATTATACATTCAACTTTCTCGTGATAACGTTGTAACGTCTCGTTGCTCCACCACTGTTGAAGATTCCCGTTTTCGTCATATCTACGACCTTGCATATAAACAGATCGGCTCGTAGAAATTGTATTTGATCTATATGAAGTTTACTTAATTTTCTGCAATTTATTACGATACATATTGATACAGCGCATCGACATCGATATACTACCTTGATCATCGAATCCATGAGTTAGTTCATGACCCATGATTGCGCCCATGGCACCGTAATTGATAGACCTGCGGAATATGTTTGGTATTTCAATTTCGTATTGAAAATTTGTTTAATTTATTCGTTGATTATCAATGATCTATACGTACTGTAAACCATTTCCATAAAACGGAGGATGCAAAATACCAGCTGGAAACGCTATGTGTGAGAAAAGTGAGGCATTAGATCGCAACAGGAACACGAAATGATAAAATAATATTTATAAAATATAATATCCATATAATATTCAAATACTTACTGACTGAGTTTAATATCGCGCTATAAAACGCATTTACTGTTGTTCCAGTCGATATCCATCGATTTTTGTCCGGTTTCTCACGCAAACTATTTAAACTTTTCCTGACTGTTGCGTCAGTTAGCATCAAAAATGTATCGAACAATCGCCCAGGCACAACGTTTTTCTGCAACAAAATTTCATCTTGGATTTCCAGATTTCTCACTGACCGAGATTTAAGCTAAGATAACTCACCCCCTCGTAAAATTTATCCAATTTTGTTGAATTAGTAATCCAGTCTGGAATTCCTACGAACGGTCTTATCGCGTGCAGCTTTCTATGAGCCTGAGCTCTTGTCTCAGCATCCATCCAATCTAGTTCGGCAACCATTTGTTCAAATGCTGCCTTAATGTCGAACAACATTTCTAGAGCCTGAAAACCGTCTATCCTTTCTTTGTTTCTCTCTACATACTTGTCGTAATTGTACATATAGCGATCGTTAAATAAAAGAAAATCATGTCGTACGAACCTTTTGTCGAGCATTATCGTCAAAGTGTTTTCGTGCGTAAATATAACTGAGAGCCATACCAAAATTTACGTTTACATTTCCAGTACAAATTTTCCATCTCGATGTCTCTTCTTTTAAACCGAAAACTTTCTGCGAGAATTTGAAACCAAGATCACGAAATCGCTGTGACGTTAATGGAGCAATCGCCGAATAGACGTTCCACCATACGAATCGCGCTAAATCAACAGTTGATTATCGATAACGCTTGATACGATTCAAATTATAAGTGGCGACAGGTAAAGTTTCACAGTAAAATGGTTGATATATGTATGTACTTACCTATCGTGGCGAATGGAGTAGTCGCTAACAGTTTAGGTAGTTTCTGTAAATACTGCAGATCCATTACGATCACACGCTCCGATTCAGTATTTATTGTTACGTTTGTATCGTCGAACACCGCTTCCAAATATCTGGTCCAGTTCCACTGAAACGGGTTGATTAAAAGTCTCTCTCTTTCTCTTTAATATCGTTCATAAGCTTTTCCAGCTTCAATTCAATCACCTGTTGTACGTGCAAATCTGTCATCTGTTGAAATTCATTGATAGTTACATCGTAAATAAGATGATTTACGTTGCGTCTTTGTTCTGGAGTCGCCATGATCTGAACAAATGTAAAACAATTGGCGGATTTACTCGCTCGGAATATGTGCGCTCGATGGAATATAATTTTAATAATGCAATAAGCTTCGATGAATACTAACGCGCGCGATATTCGTGCTAAAGTTTAAGATCTCGTTGGCAAATTCGGTGCTTCTATTCCCTGCGCCAGCCAGTTCGATCATGCTTTCTATATACTTCTTATATTCCATTAATTCCGATTGAAATCGCGAAGAATCGAGCAAATAACGCTCGCTAAATCCTGGTGACGTTTGTTCTATCTAAAACTGTCCGAATTAGTTGACGAAGCCGAAATTGAAATCGTCGTGTGGTTGTAGAATTTAATCAAACGAATTGCTCTACCTGTTACACTTACCATCATCATATTTTTCGTCGTGTCTCGTATATCCTCGCTAATATAAAAATTTAGAAATATATTCAAACCTAAAACTCTCTGTATCCTCCCGACAATACCGGGAAGATCAAAAGGTAAAGTTTCGTTTTGTAAAGGCGGATCTTTTGGTAATCCGAGCTTGTTGAACGTTTCATAGACGGGTTTCAACCCCAGAGCTTCGATGCTCGCTAAAACAACGATAACTCGTATTATTTTACGTTTGTCTGACAATTCGAGTTGCGTGCGTTCTCTCGTTTTACGTTTATCGATGTTTCTTCTGTTAGTTATTTCGAATTAGGATAAATCGGTTATTCTTACTTAAATTCATACAAGTCCTGTATAGAGTTCTAGCCAACTTGACCGATCTCAAATCGTTTCCATCGTCCGATTCTTCGAGCAATATCCTTAGATCCTTCAGCAACCGTTCCTTAAGAAGACTCAATTGATCCCAGGATGTTTGACTCTGCGGTATAGGATTCTTTGAAATCCAACCGCCGCAGGCGAATTTGTAGAAATCTCGACAAGGATCTACAGATCTGTTCATCGCCTCTATTATTCTGGCGGCTGGAACGTCCAACAACTTTTGTTTCGCGCCAATGTGGTAGTTGCTCATCGCGAATAAACGTAGGATCGACGCAAGCATAAATTGTTATTTTTCTTATATAAGGATAATTGAAATTGAAATGGGATATTTCTGTGTTTCGATTACATCGCGAGGCTAACTCGGGTGGGGATAGGGAAAAGTATAGAAAAGGAATAGAGGAAACCTTGATTTTACGGTACCTGTCCTCACGCATTCCTCGCTCTGGCACATCTCATCGTAGACTTCCTTGCGGAAAATAACCATCTGCAAGGCCAGCGTTAGTAGCAACGCAACCACGATTACCGTTAATATACCAACGATTATGATCAATTTCCATCTATTTTTGTCCAATTCCTTTTCGTTTCTCGGCCCATATTGCCTGTTCGAATCAAAATTAAGTAAAACGTCGACAACATGTGAACCCACATTCTTGATTTCATCGAAATATCGAATAAACGTATTTTCTAATTCGATCGAAATAAAAACGCGTATCTTAAGATTTCAAATTTAGTCTTTCGTAGTTAATTGTAATTTGCTAATTACCACGAGAATATCGATTCTTGTTTCATCTCAATCGCGCCATTCCTTTCGTCGTTTGCGTCCGGATCGTTTACCTATAAAAACGAAAATAATAATAGTGGCGAGGATCGATGCTCTTTTACCTCGCTCCAGAATCACTGAAATTACTTTGACATTATTTTTGCCGTTTTTACTCTAGATTCGTGACAGAGATCCGACAACGATAGTTCTTCTTCCATTCGTAGAGTGGTTAAGGACACGGAACAGTTACGCGTAGATGGATCGTCGCCGATACCTTTTTAATGTTTAAAAGTTAATCAGCTGTTTATTCTATACTTGCGAAATCCAATCGGCACAGCGAATGAATTTTAATTGATTCTCGTCGACGATGCGTCGGCAGCGTAAATAAACTTGAACGGGTCGTGCAATCCGTCTAATCCGATCGGCTGTGTCACGTATTACAAGAACAAATCTAATCCGCTGTAGAGGCATGCTCTCTCTTCTTGTGTTCCGATTCGTTGCACGCAACTGAATTTTCGAAAACGACGATTGTCAAATTGAATGCTCTATTTGGAAAACGAAAGCTATGAAAAAAGAAATTGGAAAGAAAGAATAGTATTACCATGTGTAATCAGATTGGTATGAAACAAACAGATGATGCGATTGCGAAGAAGAAGTTAATAAATTGAATTCGATTGAATATTAATGTTTGAAAAATTACTAATTGATTAGAAAGATGTACACATACAAGCGTACGATGTTGGAGAAACTAATTAAAAGAAAGACGCGATACAAAGTAGCATAGCAGATAATTAAACAGCAAACAGATAGTTGTATTTTCAGTTGACTAATGTGTACTATAGATAGAACGAATGTCTAGATGTACACTACAAGATAGCAGAAACACATGAAAAGTAGTTGGTTCAATGCAACTATGACCTTCTAGAGAAAATCTAATCGTTTGTATGTACAATTACGTAGATGAAAATTCAATCGCAACTTTAATCTTGCAAGGGGACCTTGCGCGTTTATTCAAATTTCACGTTTGATTTCTTATTCTTGCGTTGATCCGAGGATTTCTTCGTTTGCGCTACTTAAAAGAGACGATGCGAGTGTCGAGTAACGATGCGAACATAATCGCCGTATCGTGATATTTTCTTCTAAATAGATCGACGCATCGCGACGCTTGCCTCGATTAAATGTTCTAATTAGACTTCCTTATTCGCTTATCGACTTATTTATGCAACTAACGACGTAATTAAGGAAAAAGCACGAGTCACGATAAGACGCTTTTCCAGTTTTTCAGTATTCGGCTATTCAATGGGAGACAAACGACGATGTCGCTTGCAACTATAATGTATAATAAATACATATATAATAATATATAAATGTTCTCAAATTTCTCAATAACACGAGAGAACGAAACTGCTACGATGCTAATGATAAAGAATCCCAAGTTTGCTGAAATTTGTTGCCTTACCTTGTATTTCATTGTTCGCCCCTCTATTTCTTCCTTTGCCGATCGGATTTATCTGAAACGAAGAACGATCGAATAACAGGATCGTCTGGTGATCCAAATGTACCATATATATATTATACAGTGTTATGGGTACCCATCCGGGGTTATAGAGGTTGATCATGCATCACGATATAATCGTATCCGATACATTTTTCCACGTTTTGTCGTTTGTCTGGAAATATTACACCGAATAGTACACATCAAACATGTACTTGGACTCAAATTTTCATTTATGAAAAAGTGGTGATCGTGTTGAAAATCGTAGAAAAAAGAGGGGAATAGAGAAGAGGACGAATGGGAAGAGATTTATGCGCGTTTCACAATATGACAAGTGTATATATTGCTCTCCCTGATTAGAAATAAGCCATGGCTATTTTTACGGAAACCTTCGGTTTCATCTGTAGTATACACAGTTCATCGAACTTGAAAATTGAAATTGAGTCGTAGTAAAGAAAGGGGAAATGACCGAATAGGTGTTTACAAAAAAAAAGAAACATTTTACGATCACAATCATATTCATGATCTATGGTCTCGAGTTCATTGCAAAGGCTATTTCTTGTCGTTTGTCATACCGCAGCATGATCGTTTCTTCGAACTTGTATTTGTCGATTAAACTATGTACTCAATGTGCTTCTAAAACAGCATACGATCGCAAAAGACTCACCTCGATTTTGTTTCTTTCCCCGTTTCCGTTTTGCATACGAATATTAAGCCTTAATACGTTCTCTATGTTTCCTTGCTCCGGGTATCTTCGTTAATTCATAGGCGATCACACGAGATTGAAATCGAAGGAGAAAATAGAAATAGTAAAAACGGTCGGAGAGCAAGTGATCAAAGAAACGCATACACAATAAACCAATTTCCTATGGTATATGAAATTCAGTCAATTCAAAAATTCGCTCAACAGCCATTGGTCCTCGTTTCTTCTTTCTTTTCCTTACGTTTGATTGTGTTTCGATCCCGGTTTCAACGCTTCGATGATTGCGAATTTTATTCAATATTCGGACATTCCAAAATTCGAAGCTCGGAGAAGAATGTGACTCGAAACCGCTATTAAACTAAACTGAGCTTTCGGCGTACGAACCAGCGAGTATACTCTTCGACTCCCCTACCACTTCCGCGCGACGAAACCATGTTGTCTAGGAATGGATTTTTTCCACTTTGAATCGAGCCGTGATCGATCATTCGAACGCAAACTTTCTTCGATTTACAATAACATACCGCACCACACTGTGATCCACAGTGGACTATTTGCATCAAAAAATCGACAGGAGATCGATTTCAAAAACACTACGTGAGATGTATAATTTCTGCTACGATATAAATCCGTGTATTCATGAAACGTTGTGCTTTGTACGAGAGTTGAGAGTTGTAGTGGCTCGTGTTTTTTTCTTAACTATCTCTTGAAACATATTTTGCTTATAAATTATTTCGATTCAGTGTCATTTGCGTGCAAAAATCATTTTTTCTGACTATTTAATACAAATACTAAACTTGATTCTGCTGAACTCTAGCAGCTAGAGTATTACGTGAACGCGTACAGTTCTGTAGTTGTGGGATCAATGCGTAACAGCGTATTGATTTCGCGCTTGTATATGACCTCGAGTGTTTTGAAAAACCAAGAAAACTCGCTTGCTGTCAATAGTCGACAATTGGTAGTTGATAGTCTGCGATCGATAGTTAGTAATTGATATCCGTTGTAAAACTACAGCACGAATATTTTGTTTTTATCAATCGTGTTACCACCTTGTCATTTTTCGTCTCTTTTGCTACTATCTCCTTCATTCTCGCCTTCTCCTCTTTTGATTGTTTTCTCTCTCTCCCTCTCTCTCTCTCTCTCTCTCTCTCCCTCGTTCACAACAAGGCTTCGATCCAATTACGATTTATCTCGATCTTTTCGATTTATCCGACAAATACGTCACGTGTAATCAATCATTGATGGTTGTTTTCCATTTTCCCCTCTTCTCTATCTTCTTCTCCTACGTTCGAAGGAAACAATTCTTACTTTCAATCTCAAAAGTAAATAATACACCGCTTTAATGTATGCCGACAGCCGTCCATGTGTAACCACATGGCATGTTAAATTCGCAGAAAGACTGATTAATTATAACCACGTCGACTGGACGAAAGATCTATCGGAGTGTCGCGCCTATCGCTACAACTCAATTGCGAACTTTGTAATTGTGCGACGTAATTATGATATTACGTCGAGTAAATCTCGACGCTATTCGTACGAAAAATATGTATACTTATATATATGCGGAAACAACCGTTGATTCTACACACGTTTTGTCGTGACGTTTATCACAAGTGGCCGAGTCGATTACGAAACGATCACAATTAATTATAATTTATTTTCTATTCATTGCACTACGTTTAAACGGGCCGGCCGCTACTCTTTCACTGTAGTAAAATATATTCGTTCTAACACGATAATATTACGAGTTATAGCTATACTGTATATATGATGCTATGTTAAGATAGTAGGCTAATTAACGAAAAGCAAGGAATAGAGAGGAAACGAAGATTCGTACGATCCGTGGCTACTTTATTAAAAAATGTAAAACGGAGTAATCCAGGTACAAAGAGAGGAAATGATAAGGAGCACACGGTTCGACGTTCTGAAGGATCGAAGATAAACGATTACCGATGCCATAGGAACGTTGTATATCGAATCGTCTCTAGGCGTCCTGATATCTACAGTAGGCAGTATCCTCTATCAACTCCTGAGGAATCAATTCTTCCGCTGGAGATTGATGGGACATGATTGTCGCATGATTTTCCACTTCTTTCAACACTCTTAATAAATTTCCGCCCACCAATTTCTTGATGTCCAAAGCTGACCATCTTCTATCTCTGGTCAATTCAGCCAGTAGCAAAGGATAACCAGAAACGTCTGGCAGTTCAATCGGCGGACTAAAGATATATAGAAGCTTATTTATCGACATTTTGTTTTAAAATAAGCCACTAATCGTTTGTACTCACTTCGATATACCATCGTAACCGGCTCCAAGACCCACGTGGTTAACGCCAGCTATTCGTCTGATATGATTGATGTGAGCTGTAAAGACAAGTAACATTTTTTAACATTTCTCAAATAGAATTCCATGCAGGCGTACCTATCACGTCGTACATAGAAGCTTTATCGCCGCAGCTCAAATGCGCGCTGTCAAAGCTTACCATAACCAGACCTCCATTCACCGACTGAAACAAGAGAAAAAACACGATAACGCTAACTTTCTTGTTTTTTTTTCATGTATGTGTACGAGTCATCGATTAACACAAACAGTTAATGCTATTGATGGAAAATAAGACAAGGAATAATCATAAATTGTACATACACGTACACGTGTAATATAAGATAAGTATAATAAGTAAAATAAGTAAATAAAATAATATAAGAGAAAATATAAAATAGAAATTAAGGCTCCAGTGGAAAAACTGTTTTGTTCGATGTTCTTTTCTCACCAAATTACGGAGTATGTCGTCTGGAACGTTACTGGACGAATTACAGAGAGCTCTGGCCGCGCTATGAGAAAATATCACTGGTGCTTTACTCATCGCCAATGCATGTCTCATGGTCCTTACCGAAACATGAGACAAATCTACAAGCATTCCTAATCGATTCAATTCTTTTACTACCGCTCTGCCGAATACCGATAATCCATCGCTGTGAAAATCCAATCGCGCATCCGAATTTGAATCTTCTACCGAACACGAATCAGCCCTGCGGACAATTACAACGGCTTATCATCATCTGCTTATGTATACGAACGCCGGCACACATTGATTGATACGATTGATACTTCCCTTATCCTATTTGTATTATTCGTATATCAGAACTTGATGACTACATCAGACTTGATGTAGAACGCGAGAATGAGAAATGTAAACTTACCATGGAGTATTGCATTTATGTGTCAGGGTCATGTAGCGAGCTCCCAGTTGATGAAAACTTCTTAGCACAGCCATGGATGTCCCAATGCTGTGACCACCTTCGATTCCTACCAAACTCCCAATCACGTCATCCTTGTGCGCTTTTTCAAGCTCTTTGCTACTCGTTACCATTCTTATTTTCTTTGGATATCTCGAAGTTAGCCTACGTACTACGTCTATCTGTTCCAGGGTGAGTTGCACCGCGTCAAGAAATTGTGCTTCGCACGGAACATAAACGGACCAGAATTGCCCGCCCACGATACCTTGCCGTAACCGCACCAAATCGGTTTGCCACTGAGAGCCCCAACTTATGTTTCGCGACAAGTTCTCGTCGAAAGGAAAGTCTTTCAACTTTGTGTTTCCCCGATGTTTTCGGAGATTCCATGCGAAATCATTGTGTCTGATATCAGAAATAATGACCGCTTGAATTCATAAACTCTTATACTGCTTGGATCAAAAGCTTTTTTACGAGATACTTTCTTACCCATCGATCAAAGGAACTTCAGAGAGCATTCGTCTTACAACTTGAAGTCTAGCTTCCAATAAATGCGAGCTTCGTAGTTCCAAAGCTAAAGGTAATCCAACGCCTGCGACCAAAGCGCATCCAAGGAAAAAGGAACCAATCATCACTATCCATTTTCTTAACACGTTCCGTCCTGTATATCATACCATGCACACATCTTTCGGTTATGTCATTATCTCATTCTCGACGAATGCGGGCTAAATATAAATAAAAACGAAATAACTTTCTATTGTGCAATTATCTTTCTTCCTATTTGCCGACCACAGTGACGAATCAATAGATGATTCTTATTATCGCATTTTGGATAACGCGATTTTATCATTGCGATAACATCGCCAATACGTGGAAAGAATGAAAACCGTAACGAATTCCGATCTCTGTGAAGTTCGAGCAAAAATTAACCACTTTTACGATTCTGCCCTACCATTGTTTCATTGCTACAGAAGTTACACGGTTACGCAGCATTAAATAAACTCACTGACGTGCGAAATTACAAAAGAAACTGAAGTGGTCAACTAGCTATCACCACAACAGACATAATCTGTCCTAACTGTTTTCTAAACCACTTCATTTCATCCGTAATATTCTCGCCTCTATTCCTACGATTAACGGTATACAAAAATTTGTCGTTCAAACTTACTGTTTTCCCTTGGTAGATCTTTATTCTTATCGAAAGAGGTGGAAACTGAATCCTTTGTATGGTGTACCGCATCACCGTTTGGCAGTTTTCTCATTAACTCGGGAGACGATAATTGTAAGCAAGTCTGTAAAGTAAGTTGCAAGCAAATATTACTTTACTTATCAAAAACGAACAATCAAACTAGTCACCGTTCGAAGTACCACCATTGACACCATTGTGTCAATAAAATTCGGTCAACGACCCAACCTATATATTTGATGAAAAGACATACACATTATTCTATACAAGTTAGCAGTCTTAAATATATCGATTGAAAAACCATCACTAATGAATATAATAACGCTTAACAAATAACTAAGCAAATTAGAATTAGACTATTTTATCTAATTACCTCTAATATATCAACTTCTTTTCTTCTCGGCGGTGGTGACCGATAAACCATACCATCTTTATTCACACCATATAGCTCAAACATCTTTATTTTCTTTCCACGATCGCTTGTTCCCTCTGTACATTGAGTTCTTCCCTCCGTAAATATCAAAGGGAGCGTCCTATGCTCTAAAATATTAACGCATGCGCCAACTCTCATATCGATCCGACTTGAAAAACATTTTGAATTTAGACGAATTCACACAATACATGCTATTAAAAAATAATCGGTATTAAAAACAACTACATAACTGCTTAATTATATTGCAACTAAATTATCTATTTACGTGACTAGACATACTTTTAAATCATCGTGAATCGTATATATTCGTTTCTTCTGTTTCTCGTCATCCTTTCTCTCACTTATTTTCTCTTATCTTTTACTTCTTTTCCACAATGCCACTTTTTACTTTGTATTACCGCAATCTGCAAGTATAATAGAAAAATTGTGTAAATGATTAAAATGGTTACCTAAAAAATTCCGTGTCTCGCGGTTCTATGGACGCGCAGGAAATTACAAAGCACGCGTCGCTTCCAGGCTGCGCAGGAGGATATGCGTAAATGTCAGTTCCGACCGCTATATACCGCCATATTGTTTGCGACAAATCGTGATTGTGCTCTGGTCTATCTTGTACGTGGTCTCGTGGAGTTTTTCTCTTGTTCGGTGAGCCCCATTGGGAAAATTTGCAAACATTTCGCGAAAAAGCAACATGAAGAAAACGAAGGACGTATCAGACGAGGATGAATATTCCGCAGATGATCCGGAAGAAGTAGAAGGAGCCTCTGAAGAAGAGTGGACTCCAGAAGCCGGAGCTGAAGTAAAGCCCACGCTACTAATACTTTCTTCTTCTTTGCTGTTATCGCAATCAAATTTGTAACTGTTTTTTAACTAACCCTACTTTCTCGCTTTTCTCTTATGCTTTCTGCCAATTTCTTCATATGTTAAAACGTTTATTTGTGTTTAGTTATTCGTAAATAAACTTCTGTCAGTCGGCTAGTTGCTCTTATTTTAATACATTATATTTTCCATCCAAGTAAAAACAAGAAACGCAAATGTTTCTAGATATAACATTCAACTTATCATTTCTAATGCTTGCGCCTTACTCCTAATTTAATACCTTCCGTTATTGTCAGAAAAAATGATCATTTTTAATCAATCAATTCTCCTGAGTAGATAACGAGAAAACACAAGTCGATTTAGTTATGTATATATATATATAGTAGTGATGTGTCGTTGCTGTGTCAAACATGCTACACGATATACCGTACTTTACCAAATCTATTACTACTAATGAAATGTCTCGCAAAAAGTACATTTTATCATGAAATGATTCTTAATATTTATTATCAGCGAGAAACTTATAATTAAACCCTACTTTTCATTATATGCTTAGAAGATCAGTTATTCTTGGAAATGCTATTACAGTTGGCGAGTTATCATCGCCGGCCGGTCGGTGGCGCCGGGCGCTATATACATTTTTCAAAACAATGCAACTCTACTATCTACGCCTTTCATTATTTAACCACTTTTTCTCTTATAATGGAATAATTGTTATTCATTTCTGTTATATATCATTATATAATTGTTTGTACATTTATATTATCACGAGAAAAATTATTTCAAATAACAATAAAAATTGAACATTTAATATACAAAAGATACTTTATTTCGTTATCGTATGTCTCAATTCAATTAACCTACATAGACATTTAATAAAATGGTATAAATAGCGATTATTTCAGTAATACTAATTTTAATATTTAGAGTGGTGCTAAAAAGAGGCCACAAAGGGAAGCTGCTAAAAAACGGCAACACTCAGAAGAAGAAGAAGATGAAGAAGAAGAAGAAGATGAGGAAGATGATGATGAAGAGGATGACGAATCTGATTCAGATACAGGAAAGAAACCCAAAAGAAAAAGGCGGTCTAAGAAAGAAGAAGATGAAAAAGAAGACGAAGATGAAGAAGACTCCGATGATAATAGCTTCAATGAATCGTCGGGAGAAACACCAAAAGATTTTACCGTTAGTTATCTAGTCTATAAAATTCTATACATTTGTCTACTTACATAATGAGAATACAATGTTGTTTGTATTGGTTATCCTAGTCTGGTGCATTCGTTGTGGCAAAAGCTGACATTGGTGGAAATACGGATCCAACATTGTGGAGGATAGATGGGAAGGCATTACTTCAAAAGTTTCTGCCATTCAAAGAAGATGGGAAAACGTTATATAAAAGCACATCGACGGTAAATTATTAACATAATTATTAATTCCATTATGAAATCAACACCACCTCTTTTTCCTTTGTGCCTAATAAGTATTATATGTATTCTATAGTATTCTGGATGGTCAGTAAATAACAAAGATAAATACTTAGCAGCCCAAGTAACTTTCAAAGTGCAAAGTAGAACAGAAACCATTGTTGAACTTCACCTTGATCAACATCAACAAGAAGTTGTAAAGTATGTAGTTTCCTTCTACTTTCTTTTGTATTTTTATACTATTATTTTGTTATAATTATAGAATAATGCGCAACAATAACTGATATTCTATCTCTTATTTTTTCAGAGAAGAAAAAGAAGACTAAATATAGATCATGTTTGATCATATTTGTTTATATACATTTTAAGGTATGCTAAGGAAGAATACATTTACAATCACAGGTACACATCAACATTACAGACATATTACGTAAATACGTGGATGCAGTTTACAAAATGATATCCTAGCAGATTCGTGTTTAAAATAAGATTGAGTGGACCATGGATCTCAGTTCTTTACTAAGGGTAGCTTTACATATAATTGACAATTTTATGAGCTGTTTGTGTATGTTTCAATTGATAAAAGTTATCAAACAATTTCAAACATTATTTGTTTCCGTAAAAAATATGATATCCACTCATATTTCGTATTTTATAAATTCGACGTGTCTAAAATTTCTTGTTTAGACTGCATGTTACTTTCAAAATATTATTGTATTGCTTACAATATTGGTAATAATCTTGATATACAAATTTCGGCGTAGTTTTAATTGCAAAATTTATTCGATCCTCTGTTGCACTTTAAATAATTCAATGTCCCAGTTATAAGAACACCTTCAGTAACTAGATTTCGTGTTATGTTTAGTCGTTGAAATAAAAAACTTTAGATATAGAAAATAAATCAGTGTCAGTTACCGTTGTGGTCTTACGTTCCTATTGCCGTATAAATTCATATTGGAAAATCATATTATAAATACTTTTAATTATCTTGAATTACACCTCGAAAATTTCATGGCTATAAATAATATGTATGATGAACTTCTGTTAGTGGCAACAGTGTGAATAAGAAATTAATTATATGTACTGTCATCAATCATGTTCAGTGGTATGTCATGTTCGATCTAGCTTTATGGATAAAAATTATGTTTTACGTATATAAAAGAAAGAAAAAAGAGAGAGAGAGCGAGAGAGAGAGAGAGTAAAAATTAATCGTGTCAAATATTTATTCAATATTCCTATATTATTTGTACATTTCATATTTTCTACAAAGCTCCTACCCTGTTTATATAATTTGTATACATTAAATTTATTGGAATGTAGGCACATAATAAGGAATACAATTTCCGTTATGAGTTTAATAAATTTTAAACCATTAAATGATACATTAGATAAAGAAAAAATGTGTGTATATATATTATATTTATATATACACACGTATATAAATAAGTCCTGTTGTAATTTCCATTTTAATTTGTACTTTAAATATTTTGATTAATAATACGTAAATATAATTTTTGTAATTATGTCTAACTTAATTACAAAGACTATGTGTTGAAATGTAGTTAATGTTAGCAAAGAGCCCCAATAAAACTATGTTTAGTTCGTATTACGAGCAACTTACAATAACAAAAATATATAATATAATACTTGAGCATTAAAAACAATTAACGAACTTATAAAATTATAACTCTATAAAAATAATTATACAAGATAACTTTTTCTATTATAAAAAGATTTCAACAAGAAGTTTATTTCTTTCATTTATACATATATATATTCTTGAATAGACGAAAATTCGAATATTTATTCAATTAAGAGCATAAGATTGTAAGTTCTTCAATCAAAGTGAAATTATCTTCTTTCTTAATTTTCTTTTTTCCAAACATTCGCTGATATAGTACTAACTTGTGTGATAAGTTGTAAATTATTTTGAAACTAATTTATATCTTTGAAAAAATATGTCTGTGTGTGTGGCATATGTTTATCAAAAAGCATTGAATTTGAGTTTTTATTCTTGTTATTGTTGCTATTATTATTATTGCAATTACCACTATTATTATGGTTACTACTATTACTGATATCATCATCATTATTTTCCTTTTTTATGGTAATATATTCGGAGCACGTTATTATTACGAAAGTATATGAGATAAGAATTTCAATTTTTTTTTCACTAAAGAATATGTAGTGTTTGATTGGCACAATTTTAAAATTTAATTAAGATTTAAATGTCATAAAAATCATTTCAATCATACTTGAATGTATACACGTACATTATGTATGATTGAACAAGAATAAAACGAAACGATTTATATATCAATATAAAATTACAATTAAACTCTCGGCATCAAGCAAAATTGTAATATGATTTAAATATAGTAACAAAAATAATAACAAAATAGCAATAATTTTCAAACATAACGAAACATTAAAACTATTTCATAGTAATGGAATCAATATGTTATTTGTAAATATATAAGATAATGAATATTGATATTTCATCCATATTTACTAAGTAATAAAAGTTTTAAATTATATAACAATATTTACATCTTTATTTGGAACTAAGAACAGAATAAAATATAATTGCTATAAGCAAAAATGCATTCTTGTTGCATTGATATCTATTATAATATTTATCACCTGGAATAATTTCATGAATCACTTTAAGTGATGCGCGAAATACTTTTGAAAATATACAATCGAAATTGCTCCAAAGGTTTTAGATATCCTAACATCATAATGAATATGAAAACAACATGTTTTCATAAATCCATAAATCAATTTAGGTCAAAAACCGGGTTCTAATCGTACAGATAACACATTATTTAACATTTCTCGAATTTCTGCCATTTCTCTCCTGCTCTTCGTCACCATAGTTTCCAAATTTTTATTTTCTTGAATAATTTTCTCCATTTTCTTCCAATATTTTTTAGTACCAGAATGACAGCAACAGGTTGTTTTTTCACCTTTATCTATACACACTTGTTCTACAGGCTTGGTTTCCTCAACATAGTATTCATTCTTATTTTCCTGTTTATTTTTACTTAAACTATCTTCTGCTGATTTATACATTCCTTCAAGTAACTTCTCTCCGCATTCATTTACGTCATAATCTTTAGTTTTATTTTTTAATCTTGAAAATTTCGTGGAAATGCTTTCTTGGTTACAAACTTCATGTAAATTTTTATTCGTGTTACAATTCATTCCCAAGCATTGCGCTGTATCAGACTTACTGAAATTTATATTGCAGTAATTTGCCACATCTGTATCACTTATTCTAGACTGTCGCTTCAAAGTTTTTCTCCTTCGAGTAAGTACAGTATCGTCAACATGCTCGGTAGTTTGCACAAAGCCATCGCTGTGTCTTCGTTTATTTACTATTGATATTTTTCTGTCTTTCATATCATAAAATCCATCACTGGCTCTTCGAATATCAGACACATTTTCTGAAACTGTGTTTGGAAAAATATCATCTTTGTAGTCAGTATTTTTATTCAAATTTTCATTTTGCTGGTCTTCGCTTTCTTCAAAAACTTTTACTGATAAAGAAACATCGGTGTCATTAAGTTCCGTATTGTCGTTAAAAAATAATCGTTTTGGTAATATTTTTTTCTGGATAGGTGTTTGCTCATATACTTCATTATTATTATCAGCTAAATCATTAAATATTCCTGAATTTTCTACGGCCTTAGAATCATCACTTGGAATACTTTCGAACAATTTTTTTTCGTTAGAAGGATCAATTTCGATTAGATCACCATCATGACCAAATGCAAATGACTTTTGTCCTGAAAATGTTCAATGTTCAATACTACAAATAAAAAACGTATATAAAATACAATTCTTACCAATAATCATACGTTTATTACGCATGTCGGGACTTTTTGAACGTGGTCGTTCCAAAAATTGTCTGCTATCAGGAGACAACACAGAAAGTGTACCACCACAATGTAATGGACTGTATTGTTCATATGAATTATACACTGCATATGGATCGTGTTCATGACTTTCATGCTCTCGTAAACGCTGCATAATCTTTTGCACAATTTCCGATGGCGCTACATACGGTGAGCCTATCACATAAGGAGAATAATGATTTCACATCCCTTAGTAATTAAATATCAGTACACATTAACAATAAATAAATATAGTACAATACTAAAAGTAACTGTAAACAAGAAGCAATGACAATTTATGAAAATACAACACAATACGCAAGTTATAAAAACTATGCAACTTTATTTTTTTTTATCAAACATACTACCAGCCTAAATATTTGATGATCAATTTGTCATATTTTAAGAAATGTCCTGCAATCTAAATAAATGATTATAATCACACCACATCTATGATACAAAAACAATTACATACTTATTTCAGGCATTAGATATTTTCACAATGGTAATATAACTATTTCATGCAAATTCTGTTTCCTTGTTATCTATGATAAAATCAAACATACTTGAAACAAACCCATAAACGCAAATAGTTTAAAGCACATCAAGTCAAATATTTTGCTTGTACTGAAAAGTAATTCTTTTAATGCTTTAAACGAAAGTTGTTTAAGAATCAAGAAAATTTGAGAAAAAATCTAACTTCCACAAGACTTACAAAATTAATTGGTCCAGAATGTCTGCGATGTGGATGAAGTCTAGACACAGATAATGTGTCATCACTTCCTATAACATTACTATTTGTGTAACACAAATTTATTTTTAACATAATTAATAATTTAACTATAAAACTTATTTGGACTGTCCTGCATTAAGGTGCAACAACTTTTGAATTACTATTTATTCTTCTCTTAATTCCATTATGTGTTTCTCTTAAGTGTCAGTTTTTGATAAGCAGCTCACCTGTCAAACCTCTATATCCGAGAGATACAGAATCAAAGGATTCACTAGTTTCCTGTTGCTGCTTCATAAAATCATTAATAGCTATGCCTTTTAATTTTGATGGCTGAAGAAATCTTTTCGGTATACGAGAAAAGGAACCATTCTCTTGTGGACTGCTTGAGCAACCACCAAATCCAAGACCTAGCAAAATTGCTTCTGGATCTGCTTTTCTTAGCTCTAACAAGCTTTCTACACTACTACAATGACTGCTATCAGATTGTAGACTTGGATCCCGAACCAATTTATGAGGCAATGAGCTGTATGAAGTAAATATAATTGTAAGTATAATGTTTTTGAATTTATTATATATTTTTTGTACTATGCCTTTTATTATACCTAGGTAATCCTGTTGTATTATTTGATGTTGTATTAGGAACATTAATAGGTGCAGACACTGTCATAGTTAATTGTTTTGTTCTCATAGAATATGGAATGTCCTTAGGCTCTGTTAGTGCCAATGAAATATTAGGCTTTTTACTGCTTGATTCTCCTTGATTATCATTTTTCATTGAAAAATTAGACTTTATAGGTGATGGTATTGAATCTATCCATTGCTGAACAGGCCCAGTTTGACGTCTCATCTCCCAAATTCCACGTAACCAATCCGTTACCTTTACAATTGTTTCTTTCCTTGTGTTTTCTTACAAAATATAGATACATAATAAAATTATAAAAGTATTAGAAATTCAATGATGGACATAATATAAAATTTAAAATAAATTTACTTATGATAGAATTAACTGTAAATTGAATTAATATTAGCCACCGTAAAATGCAAGAAGTTTGTTGTATATGTGTAAAATTCAATGACATCCATATGTTGCACAATAAATATTAAAAATAATTTCTTTAAAAGGATTTAAACGATAATTTTAATAGTTAATAATAATTTAAATATTTAGATGCAGTGTATATGCACACGAAAATGTTATAAAATAACAAACGATTTATTTTCCTCTACAATATGTACCTGGATCCATATCCTTTAAGCGGCGTAAACAGTATATAAATAGAATTAATATTAAATAAAAATTGAAAATATCCGATTGCACAGATACGCATTAACTAGTCATTATTTTTATATGTATATGATTGCGAAATAATAATTTTAATAATGCGTATTGATATACTATAAAGACTATGGGTATAAAATATTACAAACCAACACCTACCTTAAATTTAAGAGAAATACATGAATAAAGAAGACATTTCTGTTCTAATCAAATCGTATTTAAACACATGTTTTGAAGAATCTCTATTCATTGAATGATTTGTGTCCCGCGGAGCGATTGAGAATAGAACAGCCACTTGTTAACCACTCTAACAGGGTTTCAGGGCCGTCTAATGCAGTGGTACTTTTACAAATTTTAACATTTAAGTAAGTAAATATAACTAATTGTCATATATCTAGCTTTTATGCTTTTATTAAATAACAATTGTATTATATATAAATTTAATTTGACATTTATAATCATAAATACTATGTATACTAATATTCGATCGCAACAATGCGTATAAACAGATTGGTACATGAAGTAAGCGATGTTATAAAAGAAATGTATACATGTCAAGTAAAACAACCAGTATTGAGTGAATTATTATGTTATAGCAAGTACTTTCAGATAGTATAATATTTATTTGAGTAAAAACAAATTAGTTGCGCGCATGCCTACATATTATTGTCATACATATGTATATGTACGTATGTGTATATATAGTTTCTTATAGATGTACGCATTGAGTGACAATGACAAAATAACAAGTAACCTTTGAATTAGGGAGATCAGTTTGACGTGCGTGTACATATATTTACACAATTCATTGTACTAGGAAATATTTTGAAGTTTTGTAAATGTCATCTCATGGGAAGAAAAATAGAAAACGAATACTAACAAGACGACCGCGACATGTAGTTGGAAAAGAAGAAAAATATCGTCAAGAAAGGGATAAGTTGGATGAGGAAGATGAAATATCAGGTTAGAATAAAGTAGTTTGGTTATATACAGATTCATAAGAAACTCCGAAATAGACTCGACTGTTTTAATTTTCAGAAAAAGAAGAAGAAGAATGGTCCCTTCCTTTTCCCGTCGCTATGTGGGATCTCGAACACTGTGACCCTAAAAAGTGTTCCGGCAAAAAATTGGTTAGACATGGCTTAGTAAAAATATTAAGGTTAGGAGCTCGATTTTCAGGATTAGTTCTTACTCCAGTTGGTGAAAAGGTATAGAAAATATCTTTGTTGCAATATAGAAGATAAATTGATTTCTAATACTCGAAATTGGAATATCATGTTGCAGTGTGTGAGTCCCACAGATCGCGATATCATACAAGATTATGGTTGTGCGGTCGTCGACTGCAGTTGGGCACGTTTGGACGATACTCCATTTAGTAGAATGAAAACTCCCAATCCTCGTCTTTTACCATTTCTAGTTGCTGCGAATCCGATAAATTATGGCAGACCATGTCAATTAAGTTGTGTAGAAGCTATAGCTGCTACTTTGATTATAACAGGTTTTCCCGAAGAAGCAAATTTTTATCTTGGAAAATTCTCCTGGGGTCACTCGTTTTTACAATTGAATGGCGAATTATTAAAGAAATATTCGCTTTGTACAAATGCAAAAGAAATTATATCTGTTCAAGAAAAATTTCTCATAGATGCAAGGAAAGAAAAGTTAAACAGACATGGTAATTCTTATAATCTTTTTGATTATTGACCTATCACTTCTTATTAATATGTATTTATAATTTGTGTTTATTCAATAGTTGTGTCAGATTTTCCACCAACCGATTCGGAAACGGAAGAGGAAGAAGAAGAAAAAGAAGAGGAAGGGAAAGAAGAATCTGTACCTGTAAATATTATTTCTAAAATAGATGAGCTAGTAAAGGACACGAAAATAGTATAAAAATGACTCAAATATAGTTGTATATACATATGTATTTTCTTTATATAATAAAAACATATTGGTTATGACACACGTTTGTAAAATTTCATCTTTGCAGATAGTTAACAAAAAATAACCAATCGATATATTACTTGTAACTAATAAAAGTAACCGAGAGAAAGAAAATAAATCGAACGAGATGACAAATCGAAATGAATAACGTGTGAATGTCGAACTTCTTCAAGACAAAATTGCGCATGCGTAACATATACATTTTAAAATGGCCGAACGTGTGGTTCAGAGTTGTTCAGAGTGCACTGGTTTGTCACGTCAGTTGCACAGCTGATACCAAAGTGACGTCAGTAAAACAAAGCCATGCGCGGTCGATCGCAGCCGCGAAGTAAACCGAGCAGACCGAACTGTCTTGTGAGCAAACATTGAGCGTCCGTGGTCCAGTGAGGTGCGTTCCTTAATATATTTGATCGTTAGTCGAAGGATCGCTCGTGGTTTGCACACGTAAGCAGAGCAAGCATCTCGTGCAATTATATATCTTGCGAACGATGCCATTCATATCGAAGGATTGGCGCAGTCCTGGCGAAGAATGGGTAAAAACTGTCGAAGGTTGGGAAAAGAAGAAAATCCTCGAATGCGCCAACAATAAAACACTTTCTCTTTTACTTCGGTGAGTACTGCCATCACTGATTCTTATCCTTTCCCTTTTGTTTTTTTTTCATTCTCGCTGAGAATATATTTTTTCTTTGCAAATAATACCGAAGAAACACAACCAATCGTTTCTATCCGAATCTTCCATCTGTCTCACAGCTGTTACATCGATCGAATGACAGTTCTCAGTTTGTTTACTCTTGCAAACTTGACATACACTAGTAGTTATGTGTCTATTGTTAAATAGCTACCAAAATCAAGTTAATGTGAATGGAATTAATAAATAATAGAATGAGATACCACGCGAAAATAGAATTTTCCCATTTTTCAAGAAATGCCTATATATTATACTGAATATTAGTTATCGCACGCGCTTTTTTAGTTATGGAGTTACAATCCTTAACTTTTAAACATTATTTTATGATACGATTTATTCCTGTTTAATACATATCGTTTTCGATCTGCGCATCACATTGTTATCGCGATTTCCATTAATTCAATGTTTCATAAGTACCCTTCCTTGACTTGTTAGAGAAGTTTCTATCTTGTCTTATTCATTTTATATCGGTATAAACACAAGTCCAAAAATAGCCTGTCCATGTTGTTCTTCATGCATTCTTGGTTCATTCTAAAACAGCACGATTTTCTTTGCAGAAGAAAGCGAAAAAAATACTTTACAATATATATGTAATTTCGAGCGTATCTTTTTATTATGTCTTGTCATTTTTTACAATGATAAAGGATTGAATTTTCTACTTAATAATACGTACTCCTTATTCCTTATTCACTATATTGCATACGCAGAAATGCGCGTGCGTGTGTACGTGTGTGTGTCTAACCGTTGTAGTGCATAGTGCACGCTCTGAACGTCTTCCCTCTTTGCTTGCCGTATGTACGTATATACTTCGTACGATACGATGAGTTTGGACTTGGACGCGTTCTCGCGTTCATACTGGAACTAAGCACTGGTGTCGCGAGACCGTGAAAGCTTATGGCAAAGCGTACAACAAAGAAAGAGAAAGAGAGAGAGAAAGCTGCATCGTGCATAGTCACGCTTTCGCGCGCTTCACAAAAAAAGAAAATAATTCTCTTTTTTCGTATAAAATCTTGGTTTTCTGCCACAAAATATGTCCGTTATCAAATACGTTGCCTTGATGAAGTTTTATGCAGTCCAGTGTAAAGCATAGCAGAAAAACTATTATTTGCTTTACGAAATTTGTCGAACGTTGAGACAGTATTTAAGTAGTTATCTTATCCTTGGATAAGAAAATTCCCGAAATAGCAGAAAGAAAATCGTGCTTTCGTTCATGCATGTATTTGAAATAGATCATAACCTAGCTAATACGATCTGTATCAATTCTGTAAATCTTTTTCATCACCATGCTGTTCTGATACATTCAATTCGCGGCAGTGTAATACTTTTTAACAAACAGCACGATGTAAATTATTTTATCTTCGATTTTCCATAGTTTCGTGTATTTTTCACTAGCATATACCTAGTGAACAGTTCGTTTATACGATAATAGGCCATGTATTAAGGCGTGGATTTTTAGAAAGCATTGGAACAGCTACGTAAAGATCGCGAACGCATAAATGTACCTGAGTATGTGTCTAGACAGAATGGTGAGATTCGAAATTTTAGATATTCTTCTACAATATGTAATGTGCAACAAGCAACAGCACAAGTAATATTTATTGTATACAGGCGTAGTACTTAGTTACTACGCGATTCGTTTCACGCGCGAATGGAGCATTACCAACAGTTATATAATGTTACGGATTATTGGCGCGGGGTTTCTCTCCCCGCGACGCGTAAGCACATTACTGCAAGGTCTCCCTCGATGATCATGTATCGTCGCGAATCGACAACTGGATCATTTCACCCGTCTCGCTCGTTTCAAGATAAGGACCTATGTATTTATATTACGAATCTTTAAAAGAAAATTTCTTGCTCGAGTTCCAATAGCATCTTTCGCATCAGACGATAGTTTGGCTAAAAAGTTGCTCGCCCTGGGAACAATATAAATCGTTTTTACCGATTTTCATTTTGTGATGATCATTATGTATAGATAATTTGTATATCATAAAGTTTGAAAAAGCACGTTGCGTTTTGACTTGAAAAATCAACCAAATGGAAAAAAACACGAGAAAGAAATTAATGAAATAGATTTTGAACGAAGAAAGTCGCATTTTTTCCACAGAAGTCTGATAAATGTATCCGTTAATTTCGCATTTTTTTTCAGTGGCTAGTATTGAACGAATTTAAAAGATATTTAAATGGTAAACGGTATTTTAACACGTATCTTTTGCATCTGTAAAACGACAGATCGTTACAAACTTGTTATGCGTTTGTGCTTACATGACATGAATACATAAGTATACATACTCAATGTACATATATTGAATTCGCGAGAATCGCGTTTACGAATTGTCGAGTAATTTTAGTGTAAGGAGCAGAATTATATTAATGGTTCGTCTTTTTTGCAGCGGCGATAAGGATGTGCTCGACAAAAAGGAGAAGGATAAAAAGAAAGGTGAGCGGAATATTTGTAGAAGCTATCGAAGCTATCGATTCGTACTTTTTCGATATGTATATATTCCCTTTTTTAGCGCGTTTCATGCGCTATCAAAAACGGCTGAAAGTAGAACGTTACTTGATTGTCGATTGGAAGGCAAAGTATATGATCGTCCTTTGAATCTTTCTTCGGTTAATTCTTCTTTTTCACGTAATTTTAGAAAACGCCGTCCAGCCGCATTGCCGCATCACGCTGAAATGCACTCGTGAGGTGAGTGACTTGTTCCATCCATGCTTATATTTAACCTTAGCCTCGTGAAAGAGGAGAGAAATGGGATTTGGTCGTTAAGGTTAAGAAAGAAAGAATCGAAGGAAAAGAGGAAAAGGAAGGAAAGGAAAGAAAAAGAGAAATGGGAAGAGAAGAAGAAAAAGAAAGAGGAAGAGAAAAAGAATAAGAGAGAAGAGATATGAAATGAAAGAAAAAAATAAAAGGATAAAGGTAGCAACGAAACGAAAAGAACGGGAAAGTAAAAGAAGAACGATTGTACTCTTCTTCCATTCGATTCCAAACGGTATATTGTTAGGGTTGAATCGCGAACATGGGCTAGGGTACGCGCACATTTAAATAAGATTAAACGAAGGAAAAAGAAACGATCGCGACTGTGCGTTCTATTTAAATTCGTAGATCGCTGGTTTCAACGGTTTAAGCGATGCGCTGAAAAGCTTGGACTTTTTATCAGCGGTGCACGATTGCCGACGTTTTAATTACATCGTGCAACTTTTGGATCTTCTGGTCAGTCACAGGATGGGCGGTCTTAGTGGATGCGCTCAACGAGTTCTCTTCAATATGTTGGAAGAAGTCGCATTGGAAGGTAAAGATTTAAGCTACTAAATTGATCGCGATCACATTAACTCTCTTATACCTCTGTTCTTACGATATGTTCGGCAGTATCATTATCGCAGCAACAAACCGGAAAACTTCGTCGGTTGATCGAAAGAGTTCGGGCTTTCAGCGCGGGTTGTTGTTGGGGCGGTAGACCTTTGGGTTCTGTAGTTTTATGGGAGAAACACAAAGCCGCTCTAGAAAGAATATTGCAAATTGCTTCGTCCATCACTATAACTCAGGTAGAAAAGCGTAACTAGGGCAAAGAGAGACGAGACATTCGTTTGATCATTATTGCTGTTTCTTAGCCGGACGAGGAACAGCAGCCGCAATGGTCGGATTTGCCAGCGGAATGCCGCCGGGAGGTTCTCCTTCGACTCAGTGATCCACGAGACATTGAAGCGTCCTCGGAGGCTTGCGAACATCTAGCTGTTCTAGCACAGGAACAGAGAATCTGGCGGGAGCTTGCCCAGTATCACTTCACGCCTCAACAAATAGCCTCCACTAGACAACATAATCCTGGAAAAGACTGGAAGACTATTTTTACTATCGCACGAAGGTACATCGTACATATAGATACTATTACATTTCTTAAATAATACAAATATTCATTTGGTATTCTTATGCTTAATCCGTTACCACCTATGTCTTGTTGTTCGCAAAATCAATGGACTTATTATGTTACATATAGGTCGTTTGGTCTGCGAGAAGAATATGCAGAGATAATACAGTTGTGCCGCAATTGCCGCTGCCTGTTTTGGCGGTCGCTCGGACATCCCTGTATCGCCGATCAAGATCCAGCCTTTCAGGAGAAACTAGCGGATGTCGATCGAGCATCTCTTCATGTTCCGATTCCTCCGCAGACCTTTCTCAAATTCTTTTCCCTATGAAACAAACAGGCAGATAGAGAAGAGGAAACAAGGGATCTACGCATCTATTTTTCTAGCCTTCTTTGGCAAAGGAATAAACGATCAGAAAGGTATACGCGCATTGCGTAACAACCTTCGATGCCCTTCGTTTTCTTGTTTTCGCCTTGTCTTGACCCCGATGAATGCGTTCAGAAATGCGCTGCTTAAATCTCCCGATCACCAACCCCTAAATTTTCGACTCCTTTCGATCTCGATGGTTCCGACTTACTTCGATCAGTTCTTTCGAAAACATCGACATAATAACAATAGTAATAATAATAAGAAGAAGAAAGAGAAAATATCGTAACCATCTCGTTCTCTCTTTGATATCTCATATCGTTACCTGACGAATGTTATCATATGCTTTTCGATTTTTCCGACGCCAAACAAAATGAACGAAGTGTAATAACATGGCACAAATTCGTGTGTATTGTGAATCGTAGAATTAGCTGTGTGTGTTCGTTCTTTATCTACTTGTAATCGTACAACACTATGACACTCACTACCCTTCTCAAAATGGAAAAAAATTCTTCATTCGACTTTTAAAGAAAAGTTGAAGCAAAATAAAAATTTTGTGTCAACTTTATTTTGAGTCAACGAATATTTTATGTTTATCCATCGAAGCGTCTTTACATAAATTACGTTGATTAAGTGTAACGAACATTGATCTTGTTGCAAAATTTCTGTGAAAGACACATAATCATCAGCGATGGTACTACATACTTATTCAAACGTTACTTATTGAGAACGTATTTATGATATATGTATGTGTGGAATTTATTTTGGAACCGTATTGTTTATTGCAACGAAGTTAAATATGTTACTGTTCCCTATAGTTTTATCGATATTTCTCTCATCCATTTAAATCAATATTTATTTTTTAATTACTTTTGTAATATTACTTATTACCAATTTTGCGTCTATTTTGTACACTTACATATTTTATATAGCTTTTTTTGTTTTGTATATCAGCATCATCGTCATTACAATCGTCATAACCATCGTAGAATAAAGAAATGTCAAATTATTTTATACATAATGTCGTCCCTTGACGCTAACTTTCAGTGGAAAATATTAATCTTTACATTTGTTATTTTCTGCGAACATTTCTCTTAAATGGGTTGCTTTAATATAATAGGTTTTATTCTTAAAATGAAATATAATAATAGAGATACGTTGTAAATTTATCTTGAATTGATACTTTTTTTCCTCTTGAAGAAAGGAGAAGGGGGTCTATATGCTCGTTGTAACGAATACAAATATTTCCATTAGTTACAATTAGTATGCATTTATTACACACATGTTCATTTAACTGTAATATTGCCGAATGTTTAAGCGCTTCACGACTATATAGATATTAAAATTGATTAAGCGATTCATTTGGAATGCTGAAATCTATACTGCCAAAATCAATACTGCTGCATTTATCCATATCAATGCATTTCTTGGTACAGTTCCCTTAAGTACTATATACACAATTAATTTCCTTTTTTGATATGTTGCTTCTCTTTACTTAATACAATTGCATTGCAATCAATCAATGTATGTATGTATATCTTCCCGAGGTAGTTGTATCGTAAAATATGTATACATTCTTTGACAAGTAAGAATACTAAAAATACAGCATGAAAGCTGTGCTTATCAATCCAATATTTTATCAAATTGTTGTTATAACTTTTAAAATTTTCTTTATCGATTTCTGTAATTTTTTTTATACCGACGCAACATTTTTTTTACGTAAAGGATGTAAAGCAATGTTGTGCCAGATGCTCCAAAATAAAAAATTTATTTCTGTATATATATGTGTTAAATTTGTTTATATACGAATGTACATATATATGTACGTTCATATCGCGTATATACATAAAATATATTTAATCATATATATAGATAAAAAATTTGGTATTTCATTTCTTCTTAAATTTATTTTATTAATTATATAAGTAAATTATAAGAAAATTATAAATTATATACGATATATAAATTATATAAATTATATAAGAAAGTTATACATAAAATATATTTAATCATATATATAGATAAAAAATTTGATATTTCATTTCTTCTTAAATTTATTTTATTAATTATATAAGTAAATTATAAGAAAAGTAATTATAATCTACTTCGTGATGCTGCTCTTTTTTCCTAAAATAAAATAAAGAAGTCCTAGAGTTATACATATAATTACTTGCATTTCAATATACGACACTTAAGTTTACACATGTTATACTTATATATAGACAAACATATGAATCTTATTTACATATGCGTATATATGCAGTGGCGATTTTTCATTTTTGCTATATTGGTAGAAGTGTAAGTATATAAATTTAGTTATTTAGTGAACTGAGTTTTAATAATTCTAGAATAATTTAAACAACAATGTATCTATTCTCAACTTCATTCGTTTTATGGTTAAGTTCATTTTTTGATGAAAACGCCACCTATACAACAAATTTAAAAGCTAAGTACAGAATATTGCGCACGCCTAATTCAGAGGTTTAGTGACGCTGTGTCCTGTCGGTGGGTAACGCGACGCTCCACGCTTCACGTTTAATTCATATCGTGTATTTTACAATTAAGGAGAAAAAATCGGTTAAGATGACGACGTTACCACATAGCAAGAAGCGTGTCTGCTACTACTATGATAGTGAGTAAAAAAGTTAAAAAAATGTTGATATACTTAATATCCCGCGAAAATATCGTACATGCATAGAGAGATTGTCAAAATGTGTTTGTGCTATCCGCGCTTGTATCGTCTATCATGCATTTATTTCACATTTACTTACTTTTTCTAACGCGCTTCTTATTTTAACATATTTATTTAATCATTGAGAAAACGTATTTCTTATACAATGTTCGCTTTTTGTTATCTTTCCTACGATTGCTTCCACGGTTTCAGACGCGTTAAGGCGAAAGATTCATGGCTATTACTCCATGTTACCTTACTCCAACCAAGAAAGAGCGTCCGCTTTTCACGATCCGTACAATCATTCAATTATCATTTGATAATATACTTTCATGTTATATTATATATATATATCTTTTTTCTTTTTCTCTTTCTAAATTATTTTTTAATTATTTTCTAATATTAACGTTTCAATTCAATAACAATCATTAAATTTTAATAATATATAGCCAATATAAGAGGATAGGAATTATAAATATTATTAATATCATAATTATCTTTTATATCTATATATTGGTTATATTCTCTATATTTATTTCACATATTATTGTTAATACTTTTTACGTGAGAATGTTAATTTTCCAAAGAAACAGATTAATTGAAGGTTATAATTTAAGAATATTTCGAAAAAATATTAGCACTTTTGCAGTCGTATAAAATTATAGACCTGCTTAATACTTTTATTAAATTTGAGGAAGATAATACAGTTTGAGTCGAGTAGATAAACGGTAATACCTTCTCCGTGCAAATTACGTGAAAGATTCTCAAGTGTACCTCGGTTGCCTGTATCAGAGGAAACGATATATATGTATGCACATGTAAAATCAAAACTATCTTAAGTTAATAAAATTGTTGCAAATATTTAACATAATTCTTTTCCTGAAACTTATATCAAACATTAAAATAAATAAAGAAGTAAATTATATTTTAGGTGATATTGGAAATTATTATTATGGACAAGGACATCCTATGAAGCCACATCGTATAAGGATGACACATAATTTACTTTTGAATTATGGTCTTTATAGGAAGATGGAAATATATGTAAGAATTATTCATTGAATGATATTCTTTTTTTTATAATTTTCAATATTTATATATTTGCTAATTTATAAAAATGTACAAAAATACAAATATTATGTTGTTCTTTTCTTTTTCTTTAATATCTTTCTATTTCTTTAATTTTATTCTCTTTCTCTCGTTTAGCGTCCACATAAAGCTACAGCAGATGAAATGACAAAATTCCATAGTGATGACTATATTAGGTTTTTGAGATCCATAAGACCTGATAACATGTCAGAGTATAACAAACAAATGCAACGATGTAAGATTATAGATCTAATATTTATACGTTCAATGAATATATGAATTATGTTTGATAATTGTGATTACATTTAATATTTCCTTTTTCCTTTAGTTAATGTAGGAGAAGATTGCCCTGTCTTTGACGGTTTATATGAATTTTGTCAATTATCAGCTGGAGGTTCTGTAGCTGCTGCTGTGAAACTTAACAAACAGGCTTCAGAAATTTGCATAAATTGGGGTGGTGGTTTGCATCATGCCAAAAAAAGTGAAGCGTCTGGATTTTGTTATGTAAATGACATTGTATTAGGAATACTGGAATTGCTCAAATATCATCAAAGAGTATTATATATTGATATTGATGTTCATCATGGAGATGGTGTAGAAGAAGCTTTTTATACCACCGATAGAGTTATGACGGTTTCCTTTCATAAATATGGTGAATATTTTCCTGGTACTGGCGATCTGCGTGATATTGGTGCTGGAAAGGTAAAAACTTTGTTAACAGTATACGTTTGATATGTTTCTATTTTTGAATTTTATATTAATTTGAAACCTTGTTTTCACAGGGAAAGTATTATGCAGTCAATATACCACTAAGAGATGGTATGGATGACGAAAGCTATGAATCAATATTTGTACCTATTATTTCTAAAGTGATGGAAACTTTCCAGCCTTCTGCTGTGGTCCTACAATGTGGTGCTGATTCATTAACTGGTATACATAAATATCATTTAGTAAAATCAAATGAAGGAAATAAAATAAAAATTAAATTAAATTTAAAAATTAAAATGTTATTTGTAGGAGACCGGTTAGGCTGTTTTAATTTAACAGTGAGAGGTCATGGGAAATGTGTTGAATTTGTAAAAAAATATAATCTACCCTTCTTAATGGTTGGTGGTGGTGGATATACAATTAGAAATGTATCTAGATGTTGGACATATGAAACTTCGGTCGCTCTTGGTTCTGAAATTGCAAATGAGTTACCCTATAATGATTATTTTGAATATTTTGGTCCTGATTTTAAGCTGCACATTAGTCCTTCAAACATGGCAAATCAAAATACTCCTGAATATCTTGAGAAAATTAAGTATGTTTTATCTCAAGGATAATAATTGACCACTTCTTTTCCTTTTTTTATTGTAGTTAATTCCATATATTCTATATTTTCTACAGAACCAGACTATTTGAAAATTTAAGAATGTTGCCGCATGCCCCAGGTGTGCAGGTTCAACCAATTCCAGAAGATGGTGCAGTCATTGAAGATTCAGAGGCTGAGGAAAAGGTAAATCCAGATGAAAGATTACCACAACGAGATTTAGATAAAAGAATACAACACGAAAATGAATATAGCGACAGTGAGGATGAAGGTGAAGGGGGACGAAGAGATAATAGGTCATTTAAGGTAACATCCATTATTATTCGTAAATATAGATATTTTATTATTTCACATTTTCGTTTCACCTCGCACGTGTAATGTTTCATTTGTATTAAATATTTTTGTATTTAAGTCACCATTCTTTTTATTTAATAGGGTTCCAGGAAACGACCACGTCTAGAAAAAGGACAAGAAGGTATAGAAAGTGATCTAAAAAAAGAAGAGGATATAAAATCGGAACCAAAAGGTATGTAATTTTAATATTTTTGTATATTTTTGATGTACTTTTGTTTTTACTTTTATCATAATAAAAAAAAATATTTTATAGAAAATGAAAAAGATGAAAAAACGAATGTCACAAATGAGGAAACGAAGAAAGATGGTGGGTCGAATCCCTGATAAATGGTATTTATTTCCGAAAAGAAATTGAAAAAAGTTCTTATTTAAATTAATCATAAATCAGTATAGATAAATTAAGTAGATAAACGTGTAGTGCATAATAGATGCCTGTTGCCTTGAACTGAACATACCATTGTAAACAATATGATTTTTTTTATTCTTTGATTCAAAATCATATAAATACTTCAATAGAATATATATATATATGCACACACACACATACATATATCTTTATTAAATTCGAGGCAAGAGACATTATTATCACTTATATACATCTACGAGCATACAATTGACATGATAGACGCTCAGTAATTTTAGTTGTTATCTCATTAAATTTATAAGCATTAGCCGAAATTCTCAAAGTTATAAGCCATTAAGCAATCAGTTCTTGAAATATTTTTTAAATCGTGCGATGAACGATATCTTGAGTAATCGGTCAGTCTTATGATCTGATTAAAGCCTTCATGTTCACTTATTGTTAGAATCAGTACATGTAACTAGTCAAATAAGACAAATGGATATCTTAAATGTACAAAGAAAATTAAATTTTTTATAAAAGTTGAAATTTTCACTAAGATCAGAAGATATAGGCAGCTTATCAAGATATCTAATTTTTGTAATTGACACATTTCGATAAATTGAAAGTTTAAAAGTATACAAATCATCATAATATGTTTTGGATGAATACGTTTCTTTGTCTTCTTATCCATTACTCGCAGCATGATCATCATTAAATAATTTAATGTGTAATTTTTATAATTGAAAGGGAATGAGATTGTGTACAACGGGCTAGTATTATGGACTAACAAATTTTTTACTTCCTATTCTCTCTTGTACATACAAATCCGATTTAAACAATGTCCTACATGCAATACTATACATATAATAATGACATAATGATATTCCTTTTGATATGTAAAATATTTTATTTTATATGTGAAAAATTAAAGTCAGCGAAAAAGAAAGTATGAAAAGAATAGAACAGTCAATGAACGCATTGAATTCGAACAGAATTGTAGAATCTTAAATTAAGAAGAAATAATACTAAAAATTAAACATTTGTGACTAAGTCGACTTCTGTCTATATGTCGAGGCTGCAAAAGCACTCTCGTTCAAAGGAAAAAGATAGGAAAAGAAGGGAAGCGTCATACTAGCATAAATGTTAAAATTATTACCTTTCAACCATGTTAATTTCACATTTGCACGAGAGTATAAATGCATTAATTTTGTATACGTAAAGTGAAATTCTTTGCGACTCGAAAATTCTTGCAAAGATGGATTAGATTCGACTAGTTGCATGATGTCAGATAAATGATCGAAAAAAAAATAAGTCGATTGATCTAGTTGTAATTAAACGCATACTATTATTGTAATTAAACACATACCTTTACTGTAATTAATTATTTACAACACAAAGATAAATTCGATATAATATTTGCGTACATCTAAGTCGATTAATTAAGATAGATGAAGTATAATATAAGTATATATGTATAAAGTTATAAGCTATATACTATATCAGAATACGAATAACAAATGTTTTTAAATATTTATAATAAAAAATAAAGAAATCTATTGTGCGTATTGCTGAAATTACTTTTCCGTGTGCTAGACACAGATTAATAGAGCATGCTTAATAGAATTTGTCGAGTCAAAATGGTGGTAGTTTTGAGTGGTCAACAGAACGCCCGGTGGTATTTTCCAACTGTCACTATAAAAAATTGTGTTTTATCAAAAGCGTGACCTTCGTATCACGATTTTGATACGTCCAACATGATAATAAATTACATTATTTGTTTTACATGTAATACTGTTGGTTATATATTGCTGGTTAACGGAATGATAAATCTAACCTCATAATCAGGGTATTTTATATTTTAAAAGCATTTGAAAAGAATGCGTGAATAATTATTATTTTTACGCATTATAGAGTCTTTGAATATCCATTAAATATTATAACATTTCTATTTGCTGAAAATATTGATTTGAAAAAGAAAAGTTTAATGCTAGACAAAACATAGATTCTGACTAAGGATATAGAAACTGCGTGTAGATTTACTAAAAAAATATAAAAACCACCAAAATGATTTCTCAAATGCCACATGTTATGACTCTTGCAAACAGCATCATTGGAGTAAGCGTTCTTGCAATGCCATTTTGTTTCAAGCAATGCGGTATTGTTTTAGCTATTGTAGTCTTGATATTGAGTAGTACTTTGTCTAGACTTGCTTGTCATTTTCTTATTAAATCAGCTGTGATGTCTAGAAGACGAAATTTTGAACTTTTGGCTTTCCATGCGTTTGGTCATATGGGCAAATTTTTAGTGGAATTATTTATCATTGGTTTTCTTGTGGGAACATGTATTGCTTTCTTTGTTATTATGGGTGATTTAGGACCGCAAATTGTGAGAAAAGTGATAGATAAGAAACCAGAGGATATTAGGACTAGTTTACTTATAACAACAAGCATTTTCATAGTTTTACCCTTGGGATTGCTTAGGAATATTGACAGTTTGTCTACTCTTTGTACTGCTACCATTATCTTTTACCTTTGTCTTGTATTAAAGGTAAATAATTTTCAATTGACATTATTTGTTATAAAAACAATTCAATGTTAATTTATTACATTTTTTTTATCTTTTTCATAGATAATAACAGAATCTATGCAGCATATTTTTGCTGGAGATTGGTATGAACATGTATATTATTGGAGACCATCTGGTATACTTCAATGCATACCTATCTTTTCTATGGCTTTATTTTGTCAAACCCAACTATTTGAAATCTATGAAACTATACCAAATGTATCTTTAGAGAAAATGAATGAAGTTGTACGAGGTGCATTAAATATATGTACTATTGTATATCTTTGTGTTGGATTCTTTGGTTATATTGCATTTTGCACACAGCCATTTACAGGTATTTGTTGTTTTAAGTTAAACATCTTTTCTTCATATATCTTACTTATCCATTATTAAATTTACAGGCAACATATTAATGAGCTTTGAACCCAGTTTGTCATCTGAAATGATTAAAATGGGATTCGTGTTTTCAATTGCATTTAGTTTTCCTCTAGTCATATTTCCATGCCGTGCAAGTCTAAACTCTCTCTTATTTCGCAGGGTTTGTATTAATTATAGCAGTATATTATAATAATGAGGTAGTAAATTTAAATGTTTCATATATAACTTCTTGCAGGTGTATGCTCATGAAACCTCTATAAATTATTTGCCAGAAACAAGATTTAGATGCCTTACTATCATAATTGTAGCTGTTTCTCTGATAACTGGCATTCTAATACCAAATATTGAATTTGTTCTTGGTTTAGTAGGATCTACCATTGGTGTAATGATTTGCTTGATATTTCCAGCAATATTCTTCATATCTATTAGTAGCAAACATACTAATGAGAGATTATTAGCTCAAGTGAGATGATTAAGCAAATACAAAAATTATATTATTTTCTAATTATTTCTCTTTAATATTTTCTTGTCGATGTATTTCTAGGTAATCATGTTTGTTGGTATCTGTATTATGATTCTGAGCACATATGCAAATTTGTATGCATTAGAAGAATCTACTAATATAAAGATATTAACACCAACAAACAATCCTGCTAATCAAATAAATAGTATACCATTAAACTTAAATAAGGATAATATTAATGCAATAGCAAATGTTCCTAATAATCCTGAAATTCTTCCAAATATTAAGGGTACTATATAGTTATTATTAGTTTAAAATTGAAATATATAATGATATCAGTAACAATAGTAATGACAGTGCTGATAGTAGTAGCAATAATATTGTGATAATAATTACATTAATAATTTTCAGAGGAAATGAGTCAGTTATCAGACTTAAATGTTCCTGAGAATTCTTTAAATCTGCAAGCAAATGATATGCGACAAGAACCGCCAATACCAGTTGAACGTATTGTTATTACAGAAAAGTCAATAGTAGAAACACAAAAGTCTATTGACAATATATTAGTTACTTTTGCTCCGGTTATTAAAAAAATAGTTGATCAAATAAAAACGGTAGATACAGATTTTCATAAAGAATCAAACAATTTAATTAAAAATGATATTATAATAACAACAGAAGTTGCCACTGAAGATAAGGAAGAAGTTAATCTCATGAAGAAGAAAGAAAGTTTTATAGATAAAAGAAAACACTATAATCTTATAAATTCTGATGCAATTAAAAAAGAAGATTCAGAACTAGCTGCTTACGCAGAGGCTGCCAATATGTTAGTTGCAGAAAGACATGAAAAACTTAGAAAAACTTTAGAAAAACACAAACAAGAACAACTGCAAATGATAGAAGAACAGAAAGAAATATTAAAAGATCTTAAAGAACAACAACAAGAAATTGAGAGGCCGAAGCAAAAAGATACAGAGAAACATAAAAAAGGCAAAGATGGTTTAAAGGTTCTTAGTGGAAAATCTGTCATACAAGCAAAAATGAATTCTACAATCATAAATAATAATAACGAAAATGAATCCTCCAAAAACCAAAGGGAAAATATCAATGACAAAACTTTTAAGTCAGCTCTTTCTAACAATGAAAATATGAATAAAAAGCAAAATATTCAATTGGATACATACCAAATGCTATTTGACAATAAGTTAAATAATAAGAAGCTTAAGGAAGTAGGAATGAGTCCTAACAATTCAAAAAAATTACTTAAAGGACCTATCTTGAATGCTTTGACAAAACGAGTATTACAAAGATCTATTTCCATTGATGACTTAAGACTAAATAATAGTGAAACTGACTATAATAAAAATAATTTTAGCAATATAATTTCTAATTTACAAGAAAAGTCAAATTCAAAGTTAGAAAAATTACAGCATCAATATTCCTTACCAATCGCATTAAAAATGCGAAATCAAACAAATGTAGAGAATTCTTTAGAAGAACGTAAGTCCGAGGGAACCGTTCAACTACTTCGTAGAGATATTTTAGAGAATCATGAACGCGAAAAGCGAGAAATTAATATAAGAATAGAAGAAACTAATACCAAAGTCACAAGTGATATCTCAAATAAATCTGAATATCTAATAAAAAATTTCACCGCTAAGGATAATCGCAAAGAATGTTTTGAAGGAAATGAAAAAGTTGAGAGAAATTTAATAAATAAATTAAAGAACAAAACAAGCCAGAACTCTTCCAAAAATGATACAGCTGAAACATCATTGATTAAAACTAATATATATTTGTCAGAACAAGGATTTGGAAACGCAGTTTCAATCGATTCAAACATTCCTATAAGAGGAGAATATGTTAAATTGAAACAGAGGGATTTAAAATTCGTGAATATCGGTGAAGATTATAATATCTAAATTTTTGGAGACCTGATTAGATATAATTCGTATGATATGAAGTATACAGCAGAATTTAATTTTTTTGATACTAATTAGCAGTTAGCACAATCTTACTTTGTTATTCCATTTTGTTCTATTCATAAAGTACATATTCAAAACAGATGAAACGGATAATTTCAATATTGCTAAATATTATTTATATTATACAGCCACATTGCATATTATTGTACATATCATTATTCTCCTATGTAATCAGTGAATAATTGAAATTACAAATATATTTTTACATTGAATCACGTGATATTTTCCACTTATATTAACATTAATTACTTCCATTGCTAGAAATATTATAAATATTGAACTCTATACAATTTTTTGTTGTATGTAATTTTGATATTTATAATTTCTATCATAACTTGTTGATTTGTATATCAAGCTATCGTTTCGGTGAGTTGATAATAATCTATTATCAGAACTATTATTAAAAATGAGTAAGGAGATCGTCAATGCTTATATGGGCGAAATTTTACTAAAAAAAATGGACACTAAGAGTAAAGGGCTCTTGTGGCCAACTGCTACACTATCAGCACGCATCGTCTTCGGTGCTTTTGGCGGGAGAAACGCACCGATATACGGCGAGGGGGGAATTGTGCGATCGTGTGACATTGCCTCGTGTGGTATATGGACGTATCTAGCACTCGTCTGAATCATACCGTACTGTTTCGTACCGGTGAGAAATGAAACTCTGCAGTGTAAAAAGACGCAAGTGCTATTGTTAAATTTGTATTTACTTACACTATATGTACTTACATATTTTTTCGTTTATCGACCTATTTTCGATAGAGTTTGATTTTGAATGTTTGTCAGCACACTATATTTTTGCGCAAGTTTATTTTTATTTACTTATGTATATTTTGTTGTTTTCGAAGATTATTCGAGACGGGTTTGTGATACATTGCAATAAAACTTTGATACTACGCTAGTACTTGCATAGCCTCATAATGATTTGTGAGTAAATGTTTTTTTATTTGTATTAAGAAATATTTGTTATATATGTACTAGTATACTAAATTAGTCTCGAATGAAGTTATTTGAAGAATACAGAACATAATAGCATTTACTTCGTCTTTTAGCTTTGGCTAAAATAACGGATTGGACACCAGAGTATTTTATCGCAAATAAATCGAATTGTAATGCGATCTTGGAAAATCTAGATGCTTTAAAAGAAATTCCCTTACTAAATAATGCCCCTGTTCATACATTCAGGGATGGTCAGTTGGTCAGATTTAAAGGAATGATTCAAGATATGCACAATCCTGAATATTACTTACAAGTGTACGAAGTCAAAAATACTCAAACTGAAACATACCAGCTAAAATGTGGGATGTATACAGATTCTGCAAAATGTTTGGTGATTATTTGATTAAAGTTTCATTTCATAAGGCCTTCCCACATATTTTATTTTGTCCATATTTAAATTATGTGTATTTAAGATTGATATGGGGCCGATAGTAAATATGGCAGTTTCAGGTGTGGGATGTGAAAAGAACAGCTTATCTCATGTATAAAGCTGCCTACATCATTTTATTTTTAACATGAATATTTCAAAATAAATAGGTATTTAATATTTTGTTTACTTAAAACATTATAATTTGTTTATGTTTCTTAGCCACACGAAATGATTTTGTTGGAATCAGAAAAGAATCAAAATTCAGAAAGACATACATGTATTGTGATATCAACTCCTGGTTTAAATGATTGGGCAAAGGAAACATATGAACAGTCACATTATTCAAGTATAAGATCCACTAATAATCATAAAAGAAGTTTAGACAAGGATAATAATGAAACTACAAACTATTTGGAATTAATACAAAAAAAGGGAAGAATGTCACCAATCGATAATAATGAAAAAATGGAAACCATGAAATGTAATACAAGGCAACAAAGTGCATTTTCAAAGGAATATATATTAAATTTTCCATTTCCTATGGATGATGGTAAAGCTTGCATTGTAAAGGTTATTAATGAATTTTTAACATTTATTTTTTATATAATATTAATGATTTTTAAATAGTATATAAATGTTCAAAATCGTTTAACATATTTTTCAATATATAAATTACAGATATATGAAGATATGTCTTTAAAACTGAATCAAGTTATTGAAATAATAGGTTTTATATCTCTGGATCCTCTTTTAAATATTGCTCATGATTCAGATGAAACTATGACAGAAGCTGAGATAACTGTGCACCATCCACCAGTATCTCTTGTTCCACGATTACACGCTATAAAAATAATCCATTCAACTAAACAAGATATGACAATTGCTCCTCAAGTGATATCTAATGCAGAATTAATAAGAAGCGATCTTCACCTAATACTAAGTCAACTTTTATTTGGTGATCATCTGGCTGCAGATTACTTAATCTGTCATTTACTTTCATCAGTGTAAACTTATTTAATGTTTTTATTTCTTTATGAAGGAAAGAATTACTCATAACTCATTTTTTAAAGTATTATTTCATTTTAGTTACATGAAGAGGGATTACTTCTGTCTTGGTACTTATCCGCTAAATATAACACACTTTTCTGTGACTAAATGCAAGGAATTTCCAAAGTATTTATATAAATTTTTAACTCTATTCATCAAGAAAAGTTACTTGTTGGAAATCACATTAGAAAATTTAAACAATTTGGCATTGTTGCCAAAGTAAGTAAATACTTTATTAAATGTAAACCCTTTTCCTGACAGAGTTTTACACTATATAATTTAAGATACTTGCGTTGCTATCAGGAAAGATTACGAGTGTAATAGGCTAACGAGCGGGATACTCCAACTTAGCGACAATACACATCTCGTAATAGACGAAACAGGACTAACTACTGGTCAAATTACACAAGCCGGACGAGAAAATTACAATGCGATTTGCGACTTGATTAACTTTCAAAAAGTTACATATGATTTTGAATTTTATAAAATAGAATACGAAACGGATATTCCAGTCTTAATTTTATCAGAAGCTAAATCTTTTATCCCTGTATGAAAGAATTTTTACTAAAATCATTTCATATTCATTTATATTTCTACGAACAATAAATAACATAAGTTCATTCTAGTGTCAAACCCAAGTTCTACTAAAAATAGATTCAGAATCAGAAAGCGTTTATCCTCAAATAATAAAAATCGCTGAACAGTATTTGAAAGATGAAAATAGATTGATAAATATTCGACAGTATTTAGAAACTATTCGAGATACGAAATTTGAATTTAACGATGAAGATGTTATAAAGGTATTTGATATTATTATTTTGTTTTATAATATATTTCATATATGTACATGTGTACAATAAATATATATCATAATATAACATATATGATTATTTCTTCTTCTAGGAAATTCAGAATGATTTCATACAATGGAAGCAGAAAAACAAAAATGCTGATCATTTGCACTTATTAATGGTGTTGGCTAGATTATTATCTTTATCATATGGATCGAATACTTTAACTATAGAATATTGGAAAAAGGCATTCCAAATGGAAATAGAAAGATTAAATAGATTACCAAGGAAAAAGGAAACTTAACTGTTAATTAAAAATAAAGGTAAATGTATTCGTTTATTATATTTTTACATACGGAAATTTATTGTTCTTTCGTACATCTTAATAAATAATTTTTTCAATATAAAATTTTTTAATACTCGAACCTAATAATTTATCAATGTATGGCACACATGTAATGGATTGAAAGATTTGCATTGCGCGTACACCTATGTGTGTCCTACAAGTAACATTCGAACATCTACTGTACATAATAATTTACACGTTTGCTAAATTCCACTTCAAATGTGAGATAATGCTTCTTTATGCTTTGTAAATGGAAATAGCATTATTTTTTCCTTTCTTCGTAGCTTATTCTTAAAAAATATTTCTAGTTAAAAAATATTTTCAAGAATTCCTTGATTCAAATGTTGATTAATTTATATTTAAAAAATACAAGTAAAATATCTTGATCTGCTTTTGATCGAAATATTAAGGAAATTAGAACTAAAAAAGATTATAGATGCGCTTATGTTTCCTTCTTCTTACAATAAAGAAAAGAAAAAATGCAAGAAAGAAACGAAAGTCGAGATAAAAATTATTAATAATTTTATTTGTATTTTTGTCTGTTACCTGCGTCTTAAAAATGAATTAGAATGAAAATGAATGAAATAGATTAAAAAGGTAAATTATATTTCATGAAATAGTTCTAATCAGATGGAAGTTATATAGTTAAGTTAAAGAAGATTGTTAATTTATACGTATATTAAATGTTGTGTTGTTAAAAATTTGATGAATTCCAAAAATCAGGCTCCGGCGAGATCAATTTCATTGAAACGGGCCACATTTAAAGCTTTCTGTACCGTATTAGTGTCTCTTAATTTACCGAGTCTTTGTTCGCGTTCTTCTCGAACTAATTCCAATCCCTTCTTCGCAGCTTGTGCATATCTTTTCGAAAGTGCAACTTCTCCCTTAAAGCCTGGAATATGACCGGTATAGCCTACAATCGGTGGTCTTTCAGGAGATACTTCATAATCTGTAAGAATAACGTTCTTATCTTTCATTTCAAGGTGATTAAGATGTTTCATCTAATATTTACGACTGATCTCATACTTTATGAAATCCTTTATCGGAGATTTACAATGAAGTTGAAAAGAAAATTTACAATGAAGTTCATATGGAAGTACATGTTACGTACGAAACGTGGTTAGTCGATTTTTATCGTGATTAAAATCGTGATCATGATCGACTGGTATATCTATATCATCAGCTCGCGGTCGAAATAAAAAGTGTCTAGAGATAGTGCTTTTTTCGACCTTAGGTTGCATAAGATCTCTATGAGCTTTTAATTTAATTTGATTTTCGCGCCATTCTCTGGCACCTTCTTCCACGGCTCTCATAAATGATAAACCATAACTACTATTAAACCCAGGAATGTATCCTACAAGCAAACGATTAAGAATATTAATTTACTTTTATAAAACGACATAATATGATAAAATAGTATCTCAATCTATAATACAGTTACCGATCTATAATATACTTACCAGTATATCCCAAAATGTACGGTGGTGCTTTGAAGAAATGCGTTTCTCTTTTCCAATCTGTGTTGGTATCTTTCTCGTAAATAATCGTCGTGTTTTCATTTGTGTTCTTCTCGGAGATGGGTCTATAAGGTCCTGTCTTGAGGATTTTCTTTTGAAGTAATTCCTGCATGATGCAATACGCTCGTGGAAACTTTAATTAACTTTATAAAGATTTTGTTTTGTTGCTTTTCTCTTTTTTCCTCAATGCAGAATCAAATGCTTATGTATTACTTGCATGCTCTTACCTTCATAATTTCTTGAGTGCACGCACCGAATCGTTTTCCAACTCGAAATTTAAGGGTGGGACAGTGCCCGGTATAGCTGAAAGTATGATTGAACAAAGTATAATGTGTTCATAATAAAATTAGCAGGAGTAGAAGGTATATATAAATAAATGAATATATAGAAATTTTATTCCACAAATTTGTAACAACGAAAAAGTTATAAAGTCGACGTGATTAAACGCATCGTTCAACTTGTTGCACGTGTTGATCATTAGGCACGCAATGCGCATTTGTGCCATCGAAATCATTAAATTTAAGTTGACCCGAGCCAAGCCTATCCGTAACTTGTCCTTGCGGTGATCGGCGAAACGTGACAACAATCGTATCAGAAACATTGTATACACAATACACGTATGTTACATGTACTTAGTTACAATTGTTGTATTTCTCTTCTTTGAATGTCACATTTCAAATCATCGATCAAACGAGCTATCGTTTCCTCATCGATAAGTTGACTTTTTATCGTTTCACGTAAAAATTCTATATGTATAAATGCAAGTATGTGATGTAGATCGGCTCGAATAGGTTGATCGATGGATCGATCCGCGTAAAAGTAAATAAATTATTTGATAGTAAGATAAGCAGTGCTTAAGCGAAGTGTTTTATTTGATACATGTGTATTAAGATCGGTAATTGCTTATCGCATACAAGTCCACTTATTGGATACTTGATTGCTTCTGTAATATTTCCTATTTTAAAATATTCCTATAGTAAAATACCTGTCATTGATATTCTAGCTTACTATTATAATTGGTATGCAACGATCGAAGCATGGTACTAATATCGAAACATTTTTCACAATAGACAATTTTGAGACGGTGTTCTTGTTATCATGTATCATATTTTGGTTACAATTGTCAATAGAACGATAGACGGGTAGAGATATTTCGCGAGAAAGGGATGAGGTGATATGCACGTTGTGGTTTAATTACCTACCGTGCACGGCACACGTTCGATTATCCTGGAAAACCAAAGTTACGTTCAATTTCTTTCCCGAAACTTGTTCTTCCTTTTATCTAATGCATCGAAGCAGCGATATAAATAGTCCTTTTATTCTGAAGCACAACGTTAAAGTTCCCCTTTTCTAAAACCATTTCAACCGGGTTCAAGCTTAACAGCGCGTTTGTTTGTACGTATCTTGAAAAGCCGTGCTGTAACGTGCGTGTTGCGCAACCAAAAATAAACGGTGCTACCAGGAAATATTTAGCGTAAATGGTAAACGTTGCAAATTCAATTAATACTGTTCGATGATGATGCAGGTGTTTGCCGCAAATGGAAATTCGATACCATCTTGAAACGGGGGACCAAAGAGAAAAAGATGATTCTTAAATTACGCGATACGTCATCGGATATAACATTGATATTATTCTCACAGATATGCATATGACCCGTCGGATCTTACCCAGGCAAGTGAGCGGCATAACTCTCTCTAAAAAATTGTTTTCTCTGTTCTTCAGATACCGAATTGAAGACCATTTTCCGACTGAGCCTTTTAAGCGTAATGTGTTCAAATTATCGTGTTAGATCAACGCCTCCATCGCTTCCATTGCTTTCATCCCTTTCTTTGAGTGTTCACACTTTTCGATCCAAACTTTTTATAACGTAGAATATCTTTGCAGTTCATTTGTAATAAAATCTAAACGCGAACGAAAATGCAATCAGTAATACGAAAGTCGCGCTACTCGTACATAAGAAATGTATATGCATGTATACGTATATATATACTAAAAGCTGTATACTGCATATCGCAGAGTGTGCCACGCGCGTTATAATTGAGTAAAAGTCCTTTCTTATATGATAATTCTTGGTTACTTGAATATAGTTAGTGTTTGTAATTTTATGAACATTATGCACCAAGCAACGATATATATTACAAATATATCGTTTAGTTATCGTTATTTAGTTACTGTGTTAGTTACTTATTTACTCTGTTATGATTTCGAGGAAGGAAGAAAGAAAAGAAAGGATCGGAAGGATTTTCAAAGCTATGTTTTCATCGAATAGATCCTCGACAGCTTTGTTTTTAGTATAATTAAAAAAATTGTTTTATAAACCACAATAATCAAGGTTCACGAAATAAACTTGAATCTTTGTTGAAACGAATGAAGACTGCCCAACAATAAGATTTCACAATATATATATATATTAACAAAGAAACACACTGTGAAACCTCTATTTTACAATCGTAAACGAAAAGCGTTTCGCGTGTTACCGTTTTCCTTTCGCGTTTCATCGATAACTGGATACGATTTAGTGCCAGGCAATGGTTTCCTAGGAGTAACACAACTCCGTTACCTTCAAGAAGATCGATACGCTCAGGAGGTGGGGAAAAGTAGAAGAAAGACCATTTCAATCTGCCATGATCGATCGGTTAAGAAAATGTCGAGAAAGTAAAAGGTATTGTAATCATCGCGCAGCAAATTATCACCAATTTTAATATGAAAATGATTTAGCAATAGATCGAAAACTGTATCGGGAATGAGCCATTATTTAGCTTATAAAAATTATAGACTGCGTGACAGGCTGCGACATCAAATCATTTAAATGATTTATTTTTTGTCACATAATTTGTACAAATATTGATAGAAAATGTCGATAGAATTCCCGTCCAATACATTTAGCAATCTACAAACTGTGCAATCTTACTAAATGGAAAAGAAACAAAAATACAAGTACACGATTTATTAAAAGTAGCTCTTTTTAAATTTTGTGTATTAAGAATTATATGTACATATGTTGTAACCGTATAACTCTCACGCAAAATATACGAGCTATGTACACATACACGCACGCACATACACATATGTATATATACACGCATGAATATATTTATTCATGTGAATTAAATAATACTCTGTGATTTCAGTTCGTTGTCGCATATCTTACTGCTATCATACACTCGTTAGCTCCATGCGATTACTACTTCGCTCGTATACTTAGAGTGGAACTTCGTTATTTAAAATTACATACGTTGGAAATACATATGTACAGATCGATCTCATAGAAAACAATCAGGTTTAATAATCAAAGTTTCGTCACCAATCTTTTAGTTGTTTTCAACACATTTCTTTCAACTCTTTACACATAAAGACGGAATAGATATTGGTCGAGTGTTTATGAATTAATCTTCGGTCAAAATTTCAAGGAGAAGTCGTTTTAAGCTGTCGAGACCAGTTAGAAAACCACAGTCCGGGCCTTGGTACACCATAGGAGTAGGAGACGAGTTACAAGCCACGGTAGAACCATGAACAAAAGTCGTGTGTGCAAAGTCAATCATTCTTACATCGACCCGTGCTTCCTGAGATTTCTGTTTCATCTTCTTCGATCGATAAGGATACGAGGTATATCTATGAAGTAAATTTAAATATCATTTGTTTCCGCTTAATAATTGTAAACACTGTCAATTTGGCAGCTTGATAAATTCATACATATCGAATATTTAATCATTCTTAATACCTGTTTGACATATTGGCACATTCAAGTTCCCCTTCTATTCTCTCGTCCCTCTTGTAAATGTGAAATAACCGATGTCCGCGTCTTTGCCACTGTGATCCAGAATCCGACGTAATTTCTGTATCGGAACTAGTATCTTGCGTCTCATTGTCCGAGCTTTGTCCAAAATAAAATTCATCGTTTGTAGTGCCGTAAAGCATCCACTGTTCGTATCTCGGAGAATGAAGCACCCTGTCGATCAAGCTGTCCGCAGATTCGACGAAAACTGTCTCCTCGCTGCTGGGATTGTCAGTGGATCATCGCATAGAACGTATTAACTTAATTATTGCTTGATTCATTTGCCTTTCTTCAAATATTGTCTAATATTGAAATTAGTAAAATATATAATATGGGCCGCGCAAAAAATTCGCAATTTCTCAATAATGAACACGCGATCTTCATATATGTAAATACATGATACACGTAATATTTATTGTTCATCGAAATTTTTGCCCTACAATTATTATTAAGTTTATAGTAAGTGCAATAAAACCGAATGATCGGTTAACCTTCCTTAATCAATGGAATTAATACAACAAACGTCGCATATCATGTCCTATTATTTTTTCCATTCTTTGTATAATTATTACTCAATTTTCATCAAGTAAAATCATAAAAATATAGGTAATAAATGCGTAAAATACATCGGCTATTTAATCATGTCGAAAGAAACTAAAAGTAATTAAAACACAAGTTCACTAAACAGGATAGCACGAAATCTTGTTCTTCACATTGACTTTGGAAATATTTTGAATAATAATAATAATAGAAATAAAAGAAATCTTAATTATACGAGTTATCTAAAATTTCATTCAGTTTTAGGAACTTTCCTTAATGATTAGACAATTTGTAGATTCAATTCTATTTATCGAAGAAATACAACGAAGTTTTGACACAGCCCCATCATTAGATCTCACATGGTACAATATATATGACCTCTTACCATCTATTAATAACCCTTTTACTGCCCCAACCGTAGCGGGCATGCAGGCCCTGTGGGTCATATATTGTCGAGTAAAAGAGAATGTTTATATCTTAATATACAGGATGCAAAGTAAATGGTAATAACTTTCAGGAAATTTCTTTTTTATTTTATGGTAAAATCAGAAATTTTTCATTTATTTCATTGTGCGTTCAATGTGCTTGTGAATACCTTGGATTTACCGATACCTTATAAGAGAATCAATGACTTCCAAATCTAATACCTTAATTTTATATCATTTAATTTGTATTTTTTATAAAAGCACCCAAGTATATTATTTTTACAATTTGTTCGCGTTATGAAATTAATTTCGTAAGAGAATAATGATAATATAGTTTTGGAAATTTCATTATTTAACGTTTCTATAATACGTATCTATAACTGGCAATTCGTCTTCTTCAGTTTATACCATAAAATAAAAGACTCTTTTTTACACATATACATACATATTTTAAACTTGAAAAGATAAATTAAACGAGCAATTTGTATAAATTTATTTTTCATGTAACAAAATTCACCACTTACTGGACGTCTTGTATATTTGATTTCGTTTACTACAAAATGTGAAGCTAAATCAACTTAAGTTATGGAAATATACTCATGAACTGTTGAAAAATGAACACACACGCACGTATATGTACTACGTATACATATATGCGGGCTGAGAATGTAACGTTAAAATAAGTTACAACACTACTGAAAAATAAAAATAAAAGATCGATCAAATAAAACTAAATAAGAAGATTCTTGATGTTTTCAATTCTGAACAACGACTAATCATATCATCGGTTCATCGATCAACGAAATTGATTACGATAATACGATTTAAACTATTCTCGGCTATGTCTACCCATCTAATGTGTCTGAAAATTACACACATAGTTTGTTTCCTTACGACACTTTATCATATTCCTCGATAATGTAACATATAAAATACTGAAGACAAGTGAACATGTACATGTAGAAAACGCGATGCATCATAATTAGTCTTAAAATGCATTTGAAAGTTTGTTTAAACGTGGATTGGATTTAAAACGCAGAGAATGATTCAGTTCAGGTTAAGATGTGTACTATTTCGTTAATACATTACACATCTTATGAAACATTCTTTGTATACATATACGTATACGTATACACATACATATATATATGCAATACAATGTAAATATCCCTTTAACTCCTTTGATTTTAATGTTTAAATATTTGCTCCTAATAACTTTTGTAGAGCTTTTACTCTACTCTTGAGCAACAATATACCTACGAAAGGATTTTGAAATCCACCATTTTCAGCTCTGATCCTCCCCTAGTAAGAAACTGATCGGGCTCGATTAGGAACTGGTATTGCCGCGCTTTATTATAGTTCGGCCGTAATAAAGAGCAGTTTTCTAAAAAGTGATGGTACACAGAAATATACATGCTTAAATAACGAAAATATCACACTGTCAGTTTGTTAGTGTAACAATACCATAAAAGGTAGCTTATGATTTCTACTCTTCACTGATAAATTTCTCCAATTTTTCCAAGATACATAGAGTTTGCATTAATTCTAAGGTATCTAAGCATTCAATTTATTAATCTCAGCGACTCGGATACAAATTGGTCTTACGTAAGCTTTAATGATTAATAGAAATTCATTAAAAAACAGATCATTAATCTGTTGTATGTAAATACATACTAGTAGTAGTAAGAAATGAATGAGGATTCACCAAAAAGTCTCTTTTATATTATTAAGATATTTTATAGATATTTCTACGTATATACATGTAATGATCTAATTATTCACACAGAAACTACTTTTAACGTTACACTACATACGATAGTCTTAAATATCAATACACTAAGGCGCTGAACGTGCGATATTTTCTCTAAACCGATTTTTAACAACATGTAATTGAAATAAACAATTCGAATACATTAGAATCGTCGTAATAACTAACCCTCCAATTTTCTGATGGAGTATGTTATACCTTCAATTTTAGAATATATTTACAGAATTACTAACATCCTGTTATATGCAGGTTACTTTAAATTTAATGAAATATAATTGACCTCCTTTGATTACTTCGAGAATGGTACAAGTTCTAATGAATTATTTATTTAAAGGAGGAAAAGTAGCGCAAAAAAGGGAAAAAGAGAAGGAAAGGAAAGAAGAAAAAAGAAGAAAAGGAAAGTAATATACAAGTATGACGTGATTCAGACGAAATATCAAAAGATGTATCGAATGAAATACGCGCGTAATCCGATATCTTATAATTACATACTTCACCAGATAACGCGCATGTTTCGACTTCTACTTAATACATACATATATCGGAGGGTTAAACGTATTAAATCAGAATGTTTATGTTTCTATGTTCAATTATTATCTAATTATAATATTCGAAACAAAAAAAGAAAGAAAGTATCTATTATATTCCTAGTGTTGTAATACACCAAAACAATACATAAAAACAGCAAATATGCTAATAAATCAATAAATGAATGAATAAATTAATAAATAAATAAATAGAAGCGTATAAAGGAATATTGCACCTGAAAATTACTCTGCCATCAAATCTTAACAGCATCACAACGTTAGGAATTTAATTTAGTTCGTTCCGTATTGAATCGCCTTTTATTGCAAATAGATTTCAAGAAAATCGTAAATCAAATCGTGTGTCATACGTATCGAAGTATACTCACATTAATTTCAAGTCTATGTATTGTCTGAAAAAGTTTTATTGTGCGCATTAAGAAAGAATAATTTACGAATATTAATATTTATAGCAAATCAAGACGGAACGAGCAATAATTTTTTATTCATAAATATGAACGACAATGTATACACGCTAATGAGCAAAAAAGAGTCGATCACAAACCTTGTAGGGTAAAAATTGGCGATACGTTTGGTCTCTTTAACTGTCGCTTCAGCAAATCCCCTGCGTAAAGTACTCGTTTGGCTGATTTCCTTTTCCATAGTAACATTACAATCTGGGGTACTGTTATTTATATCACCGTCGTAACAACCATCAGACGTATGAGGACCATCGTTAACGAAGGTAGAACTGATCGATTCTTCATTCATCTGTAATGCAGACGATGAATGGCCGAATCCCGAAAAATCCTTTTGATAACCTTCGTAAACGACTAACAATGAACTGAAACAAATTTAGAAGAGAACATTTCTAATATATTAAATATCATATATTAAAATATCACATTTTCGATTGATTTTTAAATTATAAAATTTCAAACATTCGAATGATTTGTGTGACTGAGTTCATATAATATTTGTATGTAAAATAAAGTTCTTGAAAATATTCCAATAATACATTTGAGAAAACTTACCACGAATAAAATCGGTAGCTGCTTTGCCTTTCAATCGCACGTCGTAATTGTTCTAATCGTGATACCACTTTTTCGATGACTAACGTTCGTAAATAAAAGCCATTATGAAAGAATCTATACAACGCTGCTTTAAAACCTTCTTCATTTAACTCCCTGCCCCAGTATTTATCTCTTTTTACATAATGATTGGTATCAGCTTGATAAACCTGTAACATACATTATTTATATTAGTATTTGATATTGTACAGATTTTAAGGTAAATACTATAACAAACCTGCATTCCACATAGTCTAACACCTAACGAGGCTGATGTACTAGCAGCACACTTTGCAATTTGTTTACTACGTTTTTCGGCAGATGCATCATCACCATGTTGCCTGGTCCCCATTTTCAGATCCAATATACACGGATGAATGTATTGTGATGTTATATTTTCCAGTAAAAGAAAATCTGCTTTTGTATAGAAAAATAGAAAGAAAAAAAGTAATTTACAAAGGGCACATCTTTTACACTGCATCATTCTTATCATTCTTTTCTCTGAAATTTGACAAATTGCATATTGTACATACACTGTCTGTTTGATGCATTTTCCAAATGCATTTCTGGTTTTAATATCCCTCCTAATGTGTTGTCACGATGTATTTTCATTCTACAACAAAAGGATTATGATACATAAAATTTACTTTCATTTTTCTTGTTGCCTCAACAACCTTAAAGCATTCATTTATATAATGTAACTTTGATACAATTTATTAAAAATCATTCAAACACAAACCTTAATACATCTTCTCTCTTTCTTTTACTTGAATTATGTCCCTGTTTACTATTATCTTGTTCTCTAAAGCTTGGGCTATAACGTTTGTCTAATGTAACCTCACTGCTGTTAGAAGCTTGTAAAACACCTAAAACATGGAAAAAATAACATTGAATTATTAAAACTCCTACTTTCCACTACTGATTACCACTATATGTTAGGCAAAAATATATGTCTACAGAACTATCTTAATTCATTTTAAATTATTTCAATTTTAAATTTTTATCATAAAGATTTAATTGTACAATTCATTTGCTTTAGACAAACATATTTCTTATCTCTAAACACAAGTTTATATAATGCAAAAAGTTTAATATTTTAATTAAATATAATATAGAATTATAAAGATAGGAAACAATAAAGCCATTTTACCTTTGAATTTTGGAACAAAAATTTGAATGTCTTGTGGAATGTTTTGATAAAAGTCAAGTTCTCTGCAGTTTAATGGTTTACAAATAGTATTCTGATTGAGTAATAGCAATCTGGTATGTCCACCAACCTATAAAAAAAATTATTGCTTTATTATGAGATTAAATGTTGTCCACAATATACAATTAGTTTCTAAATGTATGCAACAAAACTAGTAAAATACCATATACATTGATTAAATATTCGTGTAACTTGTAAGATTATATGTAATTTGAAAAATATATAATAAAATTTTACAAGTAGATCACTACAAATAATAGAGCTGTTAATTTACTTTCATTCTTTTAATATTATTACTATTCTTCCTGCAAATAAAATGAAATGAAAACAAAAACAATATGATGTTTCATTACAAATTACATTTACACAGCATGTACATACACACACGCGCGCGCGCGCGCGCACACACACACACACACATTAACTGAACAGTTGATTTACAATAAAATCAAGCAAAAACAAAAATTGGTCACACTAAGAATCAACACTGTGTATAGTGTGACTGAAAAGTGAAACAGTAAAAAACAAATGACAAAAAGAATATTTCAGACATTATTTTACTCAAAGAAGACAGTACACAGCAATGAGATAAATTATCATCTTACCTGGTTCTTAAGCGGTAGTAACGCAACTTCATCATTCTCCTGCAGAAAGGAGGAACTACTATTTGTATTGTGGCACTGCGATTTTGTTTCTCCCATACCCCAGGAATCCGACAAATATACCATACCCGCTAACTATAGTTCAAGAAATGAAACTCGACACCAAAACAAATTATTCACACGATCTTTATTTCTGTATACTTTGTCGATATGTTTCCCACCCATTCAATATTACTGACTAACTTGCTCTCAATACATTTTTCTTGAATGCGTCACCATGTTGAAAGAACGGTAAAACATTATTATCAACAATTATAAAATAAACTTTTAAATACCCGTAATGTTCTGTTACAATCAATTTTTCATGAGTAATAATATAAACACAAAAAAAATATTGCTGTAAACCGTAAACGATACTACAAGATCAGCTGTGCAATGACTAGGATTGAAGATGCAAATTCCTTTGCCGAAGGGCATGTGGAAATTAGGAAAGTTCTAGGAAAAATGCTCCATCTAGCGGAGAAAGAGTTAAACAGGAACAAATATTAGAAAGAGTTCACTTCAGATCGGTCATGATACAACCTCACTTCATTTGTAAGCACAGATATATATGTATGTATTTCTATGTTTGTAAGAGCAAAGTTTGTAGCGTTCTGTACAGCGCAAACACGGTTTTACACACAGGTCTGAACCTCCACTGGAAGGGGGGAGGCTTTTAATGTCGGGAGTTGTCCTTTACAAATCGAACGTTGCGATCGAGAAGTTAGAATTTTGTATCTAACGTCACTCTTGATGAAAACATTGAAGATGAAGAATATGAACTAAACCACTGAATTTACTCGATAATTACACTAAACTACTTTCCATAATTTTTCACCATTTATTTAAAGTAAATACATATACAATATTTCATTTATTACGGAAAAATATTGTTGATTATTAATGTACAACAATTAATTAAAAATGAATATTAATTATGAACCTTTATTAAATATGTACATATTATTATTTGCAACAAAAAAATTTAATAAAATTACGACTTTCAAATCAAATATCTACACATATGTATTTAACACTTTTATATTTGACGTACATTATATGTCGTATATGACATATATAACATTTATCAGAAAGTAAATTTTTTTTAGTTTTTCTAATTCATTAAAAAATTGTAACTATTAACACTATCTGTGATATACATATATAAATACTATCATGCACAAATTATTCATGATTGAAACGTTTCAAATATTATATTATTGTTAAATTTTGTACTGAAAAAATAAAATTATAGTATAATTTTAGGGTTTATAAAGGTTGTTATATTATATGATATTTATTAGATATTAGTTAAATATAAAATAATAATAATACAATCATAATAATCATACACATAAGACAAAAATTGATTCATATTATCAGTGAGAAAATTCCTTCTCTGCTATTATTATTATTATGGTGCCGCTTTTTTCTTTTATATCCTCTGCTACTTGGTTCACCGTGAATCGAATATGCAACCACAAAGGGGGAAGAGAGAGGCAAAGACAACCGAGTCCGAGTTATTTCTATACGATAGCGTTACATAACGAATCCTAACTTTTCGATTGAAGCGCCTTATTGCAATAAATTGACCAACACCGTCTAATTGCTGAGATCCTTACCCCCATCATGGGAGTTTCCAGATCGGTATATACCGTGGGCACATCGTGTTTGAGAAGTTAATCGAGACACAAAGTATATATATAAGTAGCGATTTTGTGCATGGAGGTACATGTAAGGAACTCAATTATCATTTGACATGTACAGCGTCAATTTTGAAGTGGTGTAGAAAGATATTTTTAATTTTCATACAGTTAATAGCTTGCGAAAAGTTTTATTTCGAGTACTTCAGACTTTAAAAGCAATGTATAATTATTCTATTACTACAATCGATTAACAGTTTTTTCTAGCTCGGTATTTAGCATATGTACCATATTTGCAAACCATATATAATATATTGAATACCATAGCCGGTACAATATTATAATTAAATAGTTTGATAAAAATTTAAATATGTACGAGGAATATACTGGTTATTTACTATTACTTGTATCATTTTTTACATAAAGATTATTTTATTTTCTTTTTGTAGTTACACATTTTATTTAGCTTTCTTGCTTTTAATTTTTCTCATATAAAATTCAAGTTCTTTTCCTTCAAGTATATAACCATCCGCTCGACCGCATTGTCCAGGTCTACTTGATATACAAGCTGAAATCAAAATTTAAATTTGATGACTCAAAATTTATAAGAAAGTGTTTCCTTTGTTTTAATATTCAAGTAACATATGCGCGTGTTACTAAACGCAAAGAATGTAACAATTCCTGATACAAAGTTATTTGTGATGTTTTACGCAATCAGGCCAACTCATATGAATCTAGAATGGTAGGAAAGTTTTTCATAAAGCAAAATTAAGTGGTTTTATACACAATACATGAGGTATGTATTTTTATTCTGGAAATCTAGGCGTTTTGGAGATTTTAAAGTCATCGCTACTTTTAAATTGTATCAATCAAATCGATTGAATCAACTAATTGATACACGTTTTATTACGTTCTACAAAAAGTATTAACACTTTACATCCGGTGACACCAACGTGTTGTGCAGGCTAAATGTTACTGTCCGGTGATACAACGTTGGTGTCCAACACAAGGTAAACCTTTACGTAAAGTTTACGAACTTGAAATTTGTTACCAAAAATCAACGGTTATTGCTTAAAGATATTAATAAATTTATACGGATGACAATGTTAAGGCATTTTGGTCGAAAATTGTTCAAAATTATTCAAAAGATATTTTAACTAGGAATTTATCATACGAAAGATAAGAAAAACAAGCATAAGAGTATTGCACTATGTCTTTCCTTATTTTTCTTCATCTTTTAAAGTTCTACATAACTAAAGATAAAATATCTATTGAACTAATTTCAGACACAATCCAACATTTTTTTATAGGAAATAACAAAACATGTCAATTGAGACACAAAGCAAAGTATGGCTCAATTTAGAAAAATAAAAATGCCTTTGAAATGTTTGAACCATATAACTATAGCCATAGAATTGTGTGAAACATTTTGTATGGATATAAATAGAGAGTAAGTCTAAATAATTATATCACAACACAATAATGTAAACAAATTTAAACTAGCAATATTAGAGATAATAAAATTGAGCTAAATTTCGTTTTGGAACACAACGAATTTGTCATTTTTTTTTTGTATATAATAAAAAGTATTTCACAATATGAACTACTTTTGTGTCTCAAAACGAAGTTCAACCTACATTTGCGATATTCGCATATGCATGCTGAAAAATTAATTTATACAATATATTGTACGGAATAATTTGTTTGTTAAAATATTTTGCTTACCAAGGACACGTCCTGTAGCAAACTGTTCTTCTAAAGCAGGCTCGACTTTAGCAAATCGCTGTCTCGCTTTGTATTTAGATTCTGCTTTTTTTGAGCGTTTTTTATTTAAAACTTCTTCTTCAGCTTCAGTCTATTTTGAACATTTATTAATTTATTAGATCATTTTATTGTTAATGACATAAATAAAAAAAAGTATCTACTCACTTACCAATTTAGCACCTCGTTTACGACCCAATGGTAAAACATAATGAGCTTCATACCATTGTCTGAAAGGTGTTGCATCAATGGTAACAATTGCATTCTTTACAAGAGTTTTAGTTCTCACCAATTCATTGTTTGATGCATTATAAACTACATCAATAATACGTGTTTTTCTTGTAGTACATTCAGAACCCCATGAAAAATTTCCTGTATCTAAACGAAGGGCTCTATATTTCTTGTTACCACCTCTTGTACGTACCTAATTTACATATGAATATAGATGGTTATAATTGTTTAGTAACAAATAAATAATATATAATACACTATTTCATTCAGTACGCTGTGGGATATAAGTCAGCACAATATTCAGAGTAGGTAAAGATAGTCATCACTTTGTTTCTATATTTCTATGTTACTTGTCATAAGAAAAGGAAATCATATATCTTTATACAGAAACACCTTTATACTTTTTAAAAGTAAATATATTGCATAATAGATAATATATATCAGTAGATTTATTATGCTTTGTTTCTGATAAATTATGAAATTCATAAAACAGATATCTTTTGCTTCTGACAATGATAACTAAAATATAGAATTTCATGATAAAGGATTGTTTAATAATACCGTATGAATACGTTGAGTTCCAAGTTTTGTGTTCGCAGCTGGACGTCCTAATTCAAACTTCCTCTTCTTGCGGAGTGGTTTTCTTTTACCACCAGTTGCTCGTCTCTTATGCCAATGATCACGAGAGATACCTGCAATACCAAATAAATACTTGTATATATAGTAAAATACATAAGGAACATTTTATATATGTAGGGATATTACTGATAACATAACATAATACACTTCTAACTTAATAAACAACACAAGAATGAAAAACGTTAAAGACATATATGTACATATATCTTGTATTGGATGTTTGAAAACATAATAAACTTAAAATCAGTAAATGAAAACTATGATAAATATATAATTAAGCAAAAATAAAGTACATTATAAAGAAAAGTTGATTAAAATAATAATTGCTAGAGCTGACGATATATCAAACATTTTTAACCATTTAAGTTATATTTATGAAAGTAATATGCATACGAATAAAAGAAATTGATGTTTTTATAAATGATTAATGGTTATTCAATAATAATTTTAATGTCAAAGATACTGATTCAAAGCGATAAAAAGAAAACCCATATCCACCCAAACAACTTACCCATCGTGGTATATCAAAAAGAACCTTAAACGTTTTTGATGTTAGTAGATGGTAGTAAACTTCTATTCACTTCCGGCGTTGTTCAAGAACATGAGCGCCCTCTTGCAACATCGAAACGAGATATGTATGAAATGCATAAATAATAAATAAATAACAAGAAAAAAAATATATCGATATTAATTTCACCATTTTATTTTTAATTTTTAAATGACACTATTTTTGTCATCTATTCTGTACTTATTTAGAATCAATCAGATTTTATTTATATTGACATGAACTTTGTAAAAATTATTGCTATGAATATTTCATAAGCGAAAATGAAATTGTGCAGAATTTAATATTTAAATAGTATTGATTACATTTTTTATTTATGATTAAAGGTAATGAAAATGATGGCACAATAGTACATATGATATGGTTGCTATTCGCGCATTGTTTATGTTTGTGTCGTTAGTGGTCATCGCAGAAAATTCAATATGGTGTCCGTCGATTGAAGAGCTAAATTGACGTTCTGTATATGGAAATAACATTAAAAATAAAGAAATCGTTTAACTCGGCGTAATTATGAAAATTCGTTTGAAAAGCTAGTGTGTCATTTGGAAATACTGATGTCATAGGGATATATTGTATAAAAAAGTAGAAATTGTCATTTTTAAAACCTTGTATTGAAATTGTATGCTTTGAGAAAAGAAATTCAGATATATAGAAAATAAAAATATTAACAAAAAATTAAAGATGGAAAAGCTTAAAACGAAGAGTGTAGTGGATGGAAATGAATCAGAGGGTGAACAAAGTAGCATTGAAGAAAAGAATGAAAATGCTTTAACAGATATTGCTACTTTGGACATTACATCTCGACTTAGTCTGAAAACAACTGAAATATATGAAGAATCACATAGAAATGGAATACCTTTAGTTAATGGTATTTGTAATTCTTCTGAAAGAATTACCAGCATAGTTAATCTTCCACAATCTGAACCTATGGAAACTAGTCATTTAAACCAACACGGTACAAGAAATTAACATTCAATTTGTAACAATCAATTGTCCTTTATGAATTCCTTTATATTGATTACTAATTATGCATGTTCAGGTACATTAACAGAAACATTGTCATTGGAAAGTAGGGATAATAACATTCAATATGTTAGTTATACAAGTGAACTCCAAATGCCTGATATTATGAAATTAATACAAAAAGACTTGAGCGAACCATATTCTATTTATACATACAGATATTTCATTTATAACTGGCCAAAATTATGTTTCTTGGTATGTATATTTATGAAATATTCGAATGTATTGAAACATTGTTGGTAAGAACATATATTTCATAATATTGTGTATCTTTGTATAATTCTATCTAAGAAGTTGTCAACATGGTATTAAAAAGTATCGACAAGTAGAAAGAGCTGTTAGCCAGCTTTGGTCGAATTTCTTTGTCTTGCAGGTATGTAGAATTTACAAAAAATTCTTGCTTTTTGTTCGTCAAGGCAATACATGGTGAGGAATGTGTTGGTGCCATTGTCTGCAAGCTGGACATCCACAGAAAAGTAATAAAACGTGGGTACATTGCAATGTTAGCTGTTGATGTGAAATATCGAAAGCAAAAGATTGGTTCAAACCTAGTAAGAAGAGCTATTCAAGCTATGGTGGAAGATAATGCTGGTGAAGTAGTTTTAGAAACAGAAATTACTAATCGTCCAGCACTACGTTTATACGAGAATCTTGGTTTTGTACGTGATAAGCGATTATTTCGGTATTATTTAAACGGCGTAGATGCTCTTCGATTGAAGCTATGGCTTAGATGAAATTCATCTATATCTTGACATTTCAATAAAGACCTATTTAACTCTGAAACATTGAAGAGATATGATGTCAAAGTTCAGTAAAGTTCAGGAATATAGGACATTAATGCCAAGGGGATTGTATTTGAAAACGTATAAACAAAACAGTAACTAACAAAATAATGTATCTGGAGAAATAAGTATGCATAGCGCATGTAATTTAATGTTATGTTCAATTATCAATTTTCTTATTACTGTATATTTATAACATTATCGCGTTATATCATTTATGTACTAGCACATAACAAATATATGTACCACTAATATGGAAGATGCAGTATAACAAATTAATTCATATGTCATTGGTCATTAGTGATTTTAATTGTGTAGTTGATCGTTGATTATCGAGATTTATTATCCTCTTTGGCATTAACGTTCATTGAAGTAGTATGCAATTACAGCTTAAAAATTTTACAATGAAAAAAGATAATGAAGGTGAAAGGATGAAAAATGTGAAATGATGTCTGAAAACAAACAATATGTTTTTTGTATCACTTACGAGAAATCTAATACCACGTGATAACAAAGTGAATTGAGAAGATATAATAAAATGATGAGAATCCTTGGAAGTTGATACATCAATGAATGAATTTAATGTAAATTGTGGAAAATTGGCAGAAATTTGTTATCTCTCATGACGCTCAAGTGTGAACCGAACAATACAATGGATATTATTTCCGAATATTCCCGCATCTCTTTTTATTGTATAGAATATTATATCTTTCTATGATAAAATGCAATGAAAAAATGCAATGATAAAATGCAATGTTTTGCCAATATTGATTTCGATTGATACCATCAAAATATTTGCAACTAAATATTTCTGCGTATAATAAATATAATGACATGAATGTGTATATGTATATACAGTATATATTGTGCATGTACACGACATACATAATATATGCAAACATAAATGCAAAGAACGAAGGGAAAAATTACAATTTGCCAGATGAAAATATTCCGAAAGAACTAAGGGCGTTTGATGCAATTAACGTGCAACAAGATTTATTACTGTCTCCCCTACATGTTACAGCTTTGTACAAAATAAATGTGAGGCACAGATCATAATATAACTATTAAAAAAGAATGTAAAAATGTTAATAAAAATATCTAAATGTTTTTACAGTCAACTATTATCATTTCCTATAAAAAACATTTTATACATATATTTTAACGTGCATATGCATGAAAGAAAATAATTTATTATTAACAATAAGAGCTATTCATGAATTGGTCCATAAGATTATTTGCTTCTGGCTATGGTGTCCTTCATTAAGCGTTTCATGCACAGGAAAGAGTGACATCGTAATATGTCCAGAGAGGAAATTTTTTCTTTGATTTTCGTGTCCTACGTTTTGGGACTCCCTTACCATTTTTGTGTCACATGCGACATTACCAATTCAGTATAAGACTGGTTTGAATTAAGACTAAAGTCTTCTACAAAATTACAAATAAAGTATAGAGCGGGATGTCCTATAATCACAAACGAAGTATACGAATACTTGCACGATACTTCACTACACATTATCAAAAAAAAAGCCAATCCAGAATTTAGGAATCAATCATATTTTCATTAACAGCTTAATAAGTTTTCTAATTATATAAAAATATAATCGCGGTTGCAGCCAATTAGCTTATATTATTTACCATATAATACATAATTATAACACGTAGTGGTCGTCTATTTATGTCAGAATGTTAGGAAATTAAGAACATAGTAGCTACTGTTCAAAATTACTGTTTTGATCAACCGTTAATTCAATCTGTATAAATGCAATACACTATAGATGCTTAGAATTCTTTCTTTGTACTAAAATAATAATTTACGAATTCATAGTTATATAATGCCTAAATTGTTGGACACGAAAAAGTATTTCATGTTATGCCTATTCTCTTCTTCATTGATGACCATCTTGTTTTTACTTTTAACTATAGATAAGTGTTAACTATGCCTACTAACCCTAGCTACGCTAACAGTCTGTCATGGAGTAACGAGTACTTAAAAGCTATCTGTAACAATACATTTTAATTAAAGTTAATATATGTAGAAAAAGGAACCGTTTGAATGAATCTTTTCAAATTCTTTATAATGAGACATGGGCAGACAGCCCAACCAATCAGAATCATTTGCTGTCGAATATTGACGACACCGTACGGAATTAACCGAAACAGGGCCGCTCAGGGGCGATTCAAAAATAAGCGACAAAACGCCGCGCCGTACCACGACCACTTAAGTTTTTCGTCATCATTTTCGCATGAGAAGAGTTGTTTTAGTTCCACCGGTCGAACAACGCGATCAAATTATTGTACAGTTACCCAATTACCCAAATTATTATACAGAAAACTATGAAATTTTAAAATTGTACAATCATTGTAAACTTGCAAATTAAATTAAATAAAATCAGCTTATTTTGCAAATGAATAAAACGTTTGACCATTTAAAATTCTTTCAATATCCACAATTCAGTGAATTCCCAAATTCTTTCTGAGAGCAAAAAATTGTTGTTGAAACGAGAAATTTATCAGCTAAAATAGCGATTTTGCATCAGGAGAACGTGACAGCATAGGAGATGGCATAATTTCGGCGATTCTTAGAATATGACGTCACATTCCAAGAAGTTCTCGAAACCGAAATTTTTAGCTTCTTAAAAAAATTTTCGGCCGATTTTGCGATTTTGTATCAGGGAAACATGATAGTGTAGCGCTACAATTTCGATAATTTTTAGAACTTGACATCATATTTCAGGAATTTTTCGGAACCGAGATTTTCGAGATTTCGCCCAATATTTTATAATATTATAAAATGTCATTAAACTATTCTGATTTATTGAAACTGTTCCTAAATACATTCTGTATAATTATTTGACAATAAATAATCTCATTTCTTATTGTATTATATAATCATTTGTAAAAAGATCGTTGTTGCTGGTTACTGTTGGCTGCTTATGATATCCTGAGTGTTGTTTTCGATCCTAAAGTGACTTTTCTGTAATCAATACAAAAAATGCAATTTATTTCTAATACATAATTACATTTTTAAGCAATTTTTATGCTTTTTCATATTATCAATACGAATGAGATTAAACATTTGAAGGAATATGGTATTGATGAAGTAAATTGACATTGTCTTTATCTGACTCATTTCTTAAAGACATTTCATGAATTCTAATAGATATAATCTTGCGAACCTGGTTACAAATCTTACTTATATGTATAGTATATTAGCAGGAAAATACAATACTACAAAAGCATTTCTGTAAAAGTATTTTTATAGCTATTAGAAAAAGATGATCATTCTGAAGCTGGTACATTCTACTATAACTGCAAGATACTCTATACACAATTATTGTATAATTTATTTTGTAATGTGATTTTTTTCTTTGAAATATTACGATATAAATTTCATTAAAATATATATAATAAATAAATAATTACGATAATAATAAATATATAATAAATAATTACGATAATAATAAATATACAATAAATAATTACGATTAGACTGTGGATTTTGATGAAAATTCATATTTTTAAGTATATCATTAGAAAAGTAGAATTTTGATGGAAAATCATCGTTTACCTATCAAGTATTATAGGAAGTGCTATAGTTTGGATATTTAATTTATCTTTTCATAGCATATGCATTTCGAACACAATTCGCAATTTCAAGTTTCCTATAAGTGCATAAAAAGCCACAGTCTACGTCTGTATAATCACGATGAACATTTTTATCTATGAATAAATCATTTCCTTTTTATTAAAAATCTGAGAATGTAAAGTGAACGATAATTTATGGGAAATAAAAATAGAATTTTTAACATATTCATATGACAATACAATTGAAAATTACTCGCATATACATGTAGGTGGATAAAGATATAAAGATATAGATAGATATACGCGATGTATCTTGACAAGCATCGTTTTTCACAAGGCGTGCTCGGATTACCTCAATCATTGTGTAGGATAATGAGGTGTTATTGCGGAATTGAAATCGGAGATGGACGAAAGGGGAGAACACGTTCTCGAGAATAGTCGATCGAAACGATGTCGTTATCAGCTTTTATCAGTAAACATACCCCTGCAACGTACTCTCTTATCTCTAGGATAGTCGATCGAGCAAGTTTTCGAATAAAATTTCAAACCACGTTTAATGACAAGAGTCCAAGGATACTTAATCTGAATCAGATAGATGTAATAATATACGTACACATGTATTACACGTACTACAATGACATAGTATTATACAATGACTACTATATCACTTAATTACGCATTTGTGTCTCATTTGTAATCATGGTTTGTTAACGATCGATGTGATATTTAACGATGAATTTTTTCATAAAATGCGTATTGGTTTGTACAAAAATATTGAGAAATTAACATTGAACCCTTTGCAATCGGATAGCGGTATTTAAAATTTGTTTTTAAAGTCGAATGACATGTTAAATATTTATTACCTCAAATTTGCTTGAGTATCGACTAGTTAATAGTGCTAGGAGAAAGATATACCGATCGCAAAGTGTTAAGGTACAGAAAAATAGTTTGGATAAATAAATAAAATAAAGAAACTGACAATGAAGTTGAGCAAGTTCCTTTTTTTATTTTTCCCTTCGTAATTTTCTTCGTACTTGACGCACCGTGGTTTATAACAAACTTAGATTGACGAATCAATTCTTAATTCTATCGCAATGTGATTGTGCAGAATCGCGTGTTTCTTTTTTTTGTAAATATACCGCCACCATTGTTGCCTGTTTCAATTATACAACAAGTAATGCAAAACGTAGTACTTGATTGAAGAATGATACAAGTAGATTTCAGCCTCCAGAGAAAATGCAGCTGTTTCTGTAACACAGAGATGTCTGTGAAATAGAGAAACATTTCATATATACATATAAGAGAACAATCTTTATTCCTTTCTCCTGCTTCCTTCCTCCTTGTGTTATTGCAACGTTGATACTTTATATTGTTTTTTCTCTTTATATTGCTGACAGTAAACATCATAGAAGGATACACCAAATATGTCTATAAATAATAAAATAGTAATAAAAAGAGGAAAAACATCAAGAGGAGAGAAGAAGAATACGGCGACTGTATATAGCTATGACAATGCAAAGGAGAAAAGTTGAGGAAAAAATTGTTATCGATGAAAAAAAATATATACATGTATAAATTTTAGGATAGGATATGACAGGGAAACATGGAGTGCTAGTAGAAAAGTGCATGATAACGATAGAAGAATGGCTGTCCTCTGTCCTGAATCCCGAACCAATACGGCAGGAAATAACGCGGCAATCTATTGAAAACGTATGTACTTGTGTACCGCGGTGTATATGAATCCAATGGACTAGCGTGTATGTTTTAACTATAACAGTATCTTCGATTTGTTTCTCCCATAATATCACGATAAATTATGTTAGCATTCGTATAACATTTCGTATTCGTAGAATTTCTACCGTTATTTTTGCTTCTGTTTCTACTTCTATTCGTTTATAGTTCAATAAAATGCTTATAATAACATTTTATAATCTTTTCCAACCAATCAAGGTATAAAAGCTATATTGCGAGTTATCGATAAGGTAATCTTTTTTACAATTTTGAAAAAAGAAAACGCTAAAGAGCATATGAAAAGAATAAAAATATGAACTATCATTCAGTGAAGTCAATTTTGTAAGTGTTCTGTAGCTGAAGCTGTTAGAGAAGAAAAATAGCTTTTATTAGAGAAAGTGTCCTTCAATTCGATCTTGAAATAAATAGAATTAGAATAATAGGTAAATATGTTCTTAAGGTAGGTCTCAAGATAAATATATTTATCGGATACGTAAAACAGTAAAGAAATGTATGGAAATCGGTGCGCTGATCGGTGCGAAAAACTGAAACGAGGAAACGTGCCTGCTTAAAAGTCGATTCTCTCTCGTTTCTCTCATTTTCAATCATGCGTTAGCAGAATGTAAAAGATGCTCAACTTTTGCTTTAGACTTCTCCACATTATTTAATTGCTCGATAGCTCGATAGCAATAATTTTTCTTCATTTTGATCAATTTATCCTAAGCACGGTCAATTTATCACAGAAAGGGAAGACCGAAGACGATGGAAAAGCAATAAATATACACGTTCAGAGCGACTACGTCATTAGCCAATCGTGACGATTTAACTTCTACCTATGTAGATCTCGAGAAAACAGCAAGGATTTCAACGATCCTGTTAACTATAAATGAAGACGATAAACGAAGATCAATCTTTGTTCCCGACTTTATTGCGCGTATCCATTTACCTCTTAAATGAATTAGACGTACGAATTAGATGAATAGAACGTTGAATTATACCGGATCTCGGTTTCCCTTTGCCTATCTGCCTGTACATATGTATACATAGAGATAGAGGTCCAATGCAATTAATGGATAACGCGATCAATTTATAAATATCTGTTTTTAGCGAAGAAAGACATCTATACGATAAATGTTATATTATTCTCTTCCTTACAGAGAAACGATGTGAATGCATACTTACTTACGATGGTTGACTCGCGTTCGAATTTGATCGAATCAAAAAGTTTCCGTTTCTTCCAAGTCTTTCGACATATTGTTGGTGGTTGTTTCGTGGACGATCAGTTCACGAGCTTCGGGATTTGAAGTTCTTATATGTGTTTCATTCAGTAATAAAGATTCCTGAATGGTGTTATTTCCGCTACATTCTTTATTATTTTGAAATTCTTCGGTGGTTCTTGGAGTGTAACCGTCGATTGTTTTCGAAAAACATGGAAGCACCTTCAAAAAAATTCAGATGGGTTTTATCGTGAAATTTTGACGGTATTAAAAATATATCGATAGTATAATAGTATTGAAAGTTTGAAGCCATAGGCTAAGATAAGGAACACACGGCTGCTTCGTACATAATTATCTTATTATAGGTTCTTCTATTCTACATTTAGTTTGAAATCGATAAGAATCTACAACGTTAACTATATTAGACACAGCGTGTGCGTTTATTTCTTTACTTGTTCATAGAATTTTGATAATGTACGTATGAATTTGCAGCTTGCGTTCGTGTATCTTTCATTTGTGTTTAATAATGGAACATATTTAACAACAACTTGAAATGGTTTAGCACGATAATGGGCTCGAGAGAACGTTGTCGGCTTATGTTAGAAAGTAAGGAACGTTCGTTCGATCAAAGTTATAAATCTCATTGCAATGTAAATGAGAGAACTTTTCTTTAAAAGCTTTTTCTCTTATAACCACGGCAAGTGGAATTTAAGAAGGAAAGAGATCTTTCAACGAATAATTTAGTGTCGTTTATACGAGTCCATTTACAGGTGGGTAGTGTGGATATACGCACGACACAGAGATAGGTATAAGCACGCAAAACGAAAAGAGAATTTACTCGGAGAGATGAAATACGATACGAGATCCGTACCTTAAAATTACCTACTTACAAGTGCCTACATAATTGTAATCAACTATGTATTGAGTTGATTAAAAAACAAGAATTGGAAGAGGAGAAAACATGGTAAGAACCGAGAGCAAGAAAATTGAGAAACGAAGGAAACTTTCTACGAGTAAGTAGACACACATATAACAAGAAATAAAAGTATAAAAAGTAAGTTCGTACTTGCTTAAATTCTTTGCGAAAGTTATCGTTGAGCCAAGCGTAAAGGAAAGGATTGTAGCAGGTGCTACTCATAGCGAGGCAATGCGTCATGAAAAAGCAGATTCTGTAATAAGTCCAATCATTGGCAGGTGAATAAAAATCGTCGATAACGTTGATGATATTGAGCGGTAGCCAAGATATGCCGAATACGGCGACCATAGCGATCAACATCCGATTCGTTCGTTTCTTTCTCTCTCTGTCAACCTCTTCTCTTTGACTAGTCTTTGTACCAGGTTTCGTTCTAGCTCGATCGTTCAACTTGATCGAAACGCAAATATAGCAAAAAGCGATGATGAAGAAGGGCAAGACAAATTGTAGTATCGAAGTAATGGAACTAAAGATTTTTCGAAATCGTTCGTTCGGCCAGTGTTCCTCGCAATAAGTGTACGGCTCCTCGAGATGCATGTAAAGCCCGTAAGGTAGAGTGAACAGCAATGCGATTATCCAAATACCGACTATCACGGCTAAACAAACTTCGATCTTCATACGAGGATGGAAAGGATATATGATCACCATGAATCTATCGATCGCGATACTCGTCAAAGTGAATGTGCTGATGTATACGCTGACACCTTGAGCGTACGGTACCAAGTGGCATAGGGTTCTGCCAAATATCCATCCCCCGAGAAATGTATATAAAGGAGTAAACGGAACCGCCAGAGCACAAAGTAGTACATCGCTCAATGCTAAATTCGTGATAAACAGATTCGTAACTGTCTGCATTTGTCGATTTCGTGCCACGACGAAACATACGAGCACATTACCAAACACACCAAACGCAAAAATATTTGCATAAAATATGTAAAAGATTAATTGCACTAAACTATTCGAGGTTACATCGTTCTCTATAGTCGGACGGTTAGTAGTTGACCATCCTTCTATGGCGGTTCCGTTTGATAAAATCGGCGAATCATTCATTTCTCAATCGATCTGTCTCCGGGGACGAGCAGTTATTGTTCCACTTTCCCTATCTTGTTCTTTGTCTTTTTTTTTATTCCAACCTGATTTCTGTCTTCTTTTTTTTCCAAAATTTTCTTCTTTTCTTCTGTTTCTCTTCGTTTTGAATCTTTTTCCTTGAGAGCCTTTTCAGTACGATTAGAATAAGACAGAATAAGATGGAGCCGCAACTGAAAACATATGCCGACTATTCCATCGTTTACAATTTACAGTAATATATCGTCTTGATTATAATTAAATAATTATATTTGAATAATTACGAACTAAGCCAATTATTAACAGCCAATGAGAAATAGTTAATCGATTTGTCAAAAATGATCGAATTTGTTTCACTTTGATTGCTCGTAGATATTCATATGCGTTACTGACCGAATGAAAATATCGTCGACACAATAACACGTATTACTGAAACTAATATATATAATGTCGATACATCTGGATTGTTCTTCATTTAAAAAGGTTCTTCGCTTTATTCCATTCACTTCAGTCAAATCGTATAACCGATCTCAAAGGTGGTAAAATCTGGTGTTTCTCGAGGTTACCGAGTTTAAAACATTCCCCAAAAATAGAACGATATTGCGTGATCACGAATCGTCCTTCGATCGATGCCAGTTATATAAATTTTTTTACACTCAAAACGTTCAGTCGAAATAAAAAATATGTTCTAATTATTCGATTAGAAAAAAAAGGAATTGAAAAGTTTTTCAACTCATTGCCATTCTTATTGTTTGCATAGTTACTTATTTACATATACATACATACATTTAGTTTGATATCACGCACACAATCTTTCTCTGACAATGAGTCAAACTTTGAGTAATACTTCGTGTTATACGTGTTAAATCACCTGCTCTTAATTATCGCAATCTGTTCAAAGTATTTTAATTAGAAGCAGTATCGGAAGAATTGTTTAAAAAACACTTTGCTATTAAGAAATGTATATTGGTTGAAATCAAAGTCAAAATTTATTACTTTGTCCAACCACCTGTTGATAATTTCGACCGTTAATCTTGTAATCATGTACATGTACATGTCTTTTTCGTTATTACGCAAAAAAATACGTATATAAAATGGAAATAAAGTAAATAGTTAGACACGAGGGAACAAAAGATTAATTATAAAGTAATTGAAATTAAATTAAGAATTAATTTTTCAGGCCGATCGTGGAGAATTATTTAGAAAAACAATCGTAATTGATGCTTCACAATTACAACAGTACCACGTACTTATTACATAAACTAACCAAAATATGTTAATTAAAAATATTTTACGTTGGCAATGGCAGGTATTCGCCGTCTCCGAATAAAAAGTCAAATAAAAAGCATATAGATAATAATCTTTCGAAATCACTTTACACACAATTGTTATAAATATCGATTATTTCCTTTCTTTCATACCTTTCATTGACAAGTATTTATAATTTTGCTTTTTCCTTCTCTTTTTATTATAAAGATGAAAGACGTTTTAGTATTTCTTATATTACGGTTTGTTTCTAGATGATATAAAGCGAGCACCACAACATTTAACAACGTGTTATAATTTTCAACGATGAAACGCTTTCGAAGTGACGGCTAGCCTTTTCCACCGATAACTGAAAATGGAAAATTGTTGGCAAAACCTAACTAGACAAGCCGCCGTTTTCTCGCGCAGGCGTCCGCGTTACCATCTGTATTCTCTTCCTACCGTCTTTCAACCTATAACTTGCAATGTTCGTATCTGGCATCTATAACAACGTGTCGGCTTTCAGTTCAGTAATAGCTGAGAGTACTATAGCCAAAATATAATTTGAAAATCAGTACTTGTATCATGATTCTCGAACATTTTCTAACATATACAAAATTAGTAATATTAAAAAATATCAAAGAATCACTTTATTCGGAACTTTGCTGTTATAATAAATTCAATATATTTCTTCTAGGTCTAGATATTCTTTACTCCCCTACTCTTTTCCTCTTTAATACTCTTCCTTAAATACTTGCACACTCTTGCAGAAGCTTAATTTAATATAGCGAAAGTAGTACCATGTTACTATTATACATTATTGAAAAATGTAGGTATATTTACGATAAATCTAATATTTGACGAAAGTATTTCATTTTTTAAATTATTTCACATTGCAATTACACACGTTAAAACTTTTTATCTCTTGTTTTTTTTTATATAAATGATTCATACGAAAGAATGAACTTTAAAAAATTTAACCAAGACCATTATATAGCTTTTACTTATAGGAGTGATCTATGTCAGCTTGATACGTTTTTTATTTCACAAATAATTTTCCACTCAAACGACAATATTAATTTTAGGACAAAAGATTCATTAACATTCAAGTAAGTATATTTACTAAAACTTTTTAGAATCTTTTGACTTATCTGTAATATATACAACGAATTATATTATTACTACTATTTCGCTGTTTATATCTTTTACTTAATCAATACGATCGTTATCAATAGTTCTTTTAACAAGGATGTTTAACAAGAGCAAACTATAAAAATTTACTTAAGGTCTATTTTTCAATCATATACATACTACATATTTTCACATTTACATTAACATGTGAATAACAAATGTACAGACAAGCACTTGTACTACATGTTTATTCACAATAGTAAGTCTAGGTTTCAGTCATATATTAAACATTAAATATGTGCACGAGATTTTTCAAACATAGAAAAAAAGAGTGAGAGAGAAAGAGAGAGAGAGAGAGAGAAATAACAGCTTTATATATTAGAACAAATTTATTACCTTTAAATTTTGCTAAATAAACACAATACACTGTTTTATTTTCTTACAATCGTCATGTATTTTCAAAGAAAAATAAAACAAAAAATATTTTCTCTATTAATGAGATGTCATTATTCGTCTATTAACAATATCCACGTCTCGACAAATTCGAATTTAAAATGATGAAAAGTAAATATTTCATATTTAATCTATAACTGATTACCTATAAGACTTATGCAATGGACGATATTCATGGAATAATATATATATACGCAAAAAAGTAACTGCTATACACAATTGGTTCCTTTGTACTATAGAAATTTTACAAATATTTTAAGTTTATACAATTGTAATATATATATATATATATATATATATTTTTTTTTTTCCTGTTTTCTTTCTGACAAATATTGTCGGCACAGAATTTGCGTAGACATCGGTCAGAAATGGCATTTTGATGTATGGGATTGATCTCTTTATCCCACTTTATTTCAAATATTGCATACAATTAACTCTATTTATCCCTCTAAGTTTCAATCCTCTACGCAAGTCAATACATATAAAAACATGTAATGTGGCAAATGTTTATAAACTACAAGTAAAAGAAACTAAAAGAGTATGAGTAAGGTATGATTTGAGTAAATTTGAATGCAAACGATTTCATATGACAAACAGAATTCCTTTGTTAATGAAGGAAAGTTCATAATGTTAATTTATCCAAGAATGAATTTGGATTATATATACATTACACTAAAAAAATTCTCATGAAAACTAATAAACAACTAAATGGATAATGTCTCTTTGATCAATTTTTTCATTGTATTACCCATTGTTGTACTCGATGGGCCAGAGGTGGTAAATGATAATTTAAACAGATAAGGTTGTATATCAGGGTATGATGTGTCAAAGATCAAATCCAGTTCAGCTTGATTTGGCATTTTAGGTAAATAGTCATGTCGATTCATTACTTCTGTTATGTAAAGAATCTTATCTGTTAATAAATCTCCAACTTTTTCTCTACATATCTGTCGTTCGTGTTCTGTTGCTAATTTGATAAGCTCTAAGCGTACTGTCCACACTTCCCATGGTATACATTCTGGTTGAAAAGGCCAGCGATTTTTCTTCTTTTGAAAGAATTCCAGGGATATTTGGCCAGAACCTGGACTATCAGTAGAACGCAAAGCTTCAGAAAAACCTGATATTTCACGTTTCAAAGTTTGATCCAGGTGTACCGATGAACAACAGACATAAGTAAAATCAATGAAGTCGCAGTCAACATCCTGATATCCAACAGTACCTACTGAGTAACTACCTTCTTGCTTGTACTTAAATTTACCAAGACTTCGATGGAAAAGAACACTATGAAATATACTTGCTACCGCTTCATCCACTTGTCTGCCCTCCATACTTAATTCAAATAACTGAGTTCTGGCATTCATGGTGATTCCTATTCAACAAAATGTCAGTACAAAGTTAAAATAACATAATATTTTTCTTCATATATTTCATTATTATAGTATTTACGCTAAAATTATTAATATTAATTTACTATTAATTGCTTATTAAATCAACGAAGATAAAATCATATGAAATGTGTGAACTAGATTGAATTCTGCTTATATCAATGTGAAATTAAATTACACATATACGTATCTGAATATCTAGCGTAAAAAAATATGGATAAAAATAAAGCAAATATGATTGTGTCGATTAATCCTAACCTCGTAAGAACAGTGGTAAAAACGATGATTATCACTGGAGACTTGTTGTGATATTGGATGATATTTGGTCATCTTTTAATTGTAGAGAAATATCCAATACTTCGAAAATGTAATTAAATAATCGTTGAGAAAATGCATGGAAATAGGTCCTCCGAGTCTTTAAAAATTTTATATACAAAATATCCAACATATATGTGGATACATCGAAGTAAAATTACAACTTATGGAATTGTCTTACTTCTTTAAATATTTTATTCTTATTTTTATTCGAGAAATAAGAATTATATGAACTTTTGATTACAACTTTAACTTATTTCTTTCTTCGTATTTTTCGCTTTATTTCCTTTCTCTAAATTTTCTTCTCTATGGAGGAATTCTCTTAGAAAAATTTAATTGCAGGTCATTATTATTAATGATCGTCAATTACACATAATAAAACGAATCAAACCAATATTCCTAATATATATAAATTCCTGTAACTAGTCTCCTTCAATGTTCACACAATCACTTCCACCAACATTATCACTGCCATCATTCTATAAATTTTTATCATTTAATTCAAGTGGTTACTATATTTTCAACTTTTACGCTTCACTAGATATTATTCGCTTTCAAATCTCTTTATGAAGAAATTCGTATATATGTAAAATTTCACAAAATCACTTGAATTAAACCAAATTACTTCTGTTTTCTTTCTCCGATAAATAACAGCTGTCCTCGCGGCATCACGCCATTTTCTATTTTCTTTAATCCTATTTGACTCTGCAATATGCATACATATGTACTTACTTACACACATGTACGTATATGTAACATCCGTATATAGTACTTAATTTTTAATGCAACGTTACATTACAGAAAAACTCAATTAGTTTATGAAAGAATTGCTATAATAGTTCAGAAAGTAGAGGCTATTTATCGATATATGCATATTCATTATGAGAATGTTTCTTAAAATTTTAAATTACGGTTCCAATGATCAGAAATTTCACGTTCGTAAAAAGCTAAAATTTATAACATGATTATTAGTTATTGTAAAATTTGATTATATTTACTTTCATATGAGAACATACTTAATTTGAATGTATTCAGAAGACGCTTCTTAATATGTAGACAAAAACAAAAATAAAATTATATTAATCCTTTCACTGTAAAGCGCTCAAAAACGAATTGTTATGAATAATCTGAGTAGCCGGTGTGACAGTGGGAGATCGGTTGTGCGAACGGTACGATGCTTTGAGAGAAGAACTACTCTGGCTGATCGTCTATAAGCGCTGCTCGCAATGAAAGGATTAATAAGAAACGCAGTTGGAAAAATGCAGTGCACATTGATATAAAGTCACATATTATTTTGGAAGTTCATGTCATTAAATACATTGGGATTTTTATCACAATCTATTTATTTTCTTTTTAATAAAAGAGACAAATAAATCCATCAATGTGTATACAGGAAGTTTTGCAAAGAAAGAATTGCAAAATATTAGAAAATAAATTAATTATTTCTCGTTTCTATATACATACATAGTAATATATGAATGTAAATATATAAATTAATATTGTATTGTACTTGTTAATACAATCAAGAATCAGTATTAATTTTAAAATATTGATATTTACATATTACTTCAATTAGCTCTCTAATCTCGATTTATGATTATTTATTTTTGCCAAGTACTTCAGCGCAAGCACAATTAATATCAGGATATTGGTATTGAAATCCTAATTCTTTGACACGTTTAGGAATAACTTTCTGTCCCTCCAACATAATCTGAAAAAGTATTGATATAATTATTAACTACAGCAGAACATAACACAACATATGATTTGTACTTACCTTTGCCCGTTCTTTATTGAACAAGCTATTCAAAATAATGCGTGGTACAGGAATAAATGCAGGTCTTTGCATTACAGATGCAAATGCTTTAGTAAATTCCTTATTTGTTACAATCTGTAAATAATAATTCTGTTAATTATGCTTATTTATTATTATTGAAATTAACTTGAATTTCAGTTAATTACCTGGGGGGCAACACCATTTAGTATACCATATACATTCTCATTCTCAATTGAGAACAAAAATAAATTTACTAAATCTGTTATGTGTATCCATGGCATATATTGATCTCCACTACTAATAGGGCCACCCAATCCAAAAAAAAACGGTAAATATATTTCTTTAATCATACCGCCATTTTTTCCTAATACAACTCCTGACCTAATTGTGATCTGTCTGATATTGCTATCTTTCGGAAGTTGTGCAGCTTCTTCCCATTCATGACAGAGTTCTGGTACAGGTTTGAAATGATATAATTATATTATTTGTACTGTATTAACATCAAAATGACGATTTACCTGATAGGAAGTCATATTTCTCACATTTGCTTTCTTCAGTGTATTCTGTATCATTTGGTTTATAGTAAGAAACTCCAGAAATTGTTACAAAAGCATTAGCTTTAGTATGTATTATAGCTTTAGCTAAAGATTTTGTTGTCTCTACTCGACTATTTATAACATTTTGTTTAAATCCTTCTGACCATCGCTGTTTTGGATCGAGTATATTCTGGCCAGCAACGTTGATTACAGCAGTTGTATTTTCAGGTAAACCATGACATTCCAAATCATGCTACAAATTTTATTATATTTATTATTATTATATGCTTATATTATTTAGTTCGTCTTACCCATGAAATTCGATTTGGCCCAGGCATGCGAGAAATACATGTATAAGGAACTCCTTTACGAGATAATAAACTTATTATCTGTGTCCCAATAAAACCTGTACCACCACCTGGGAGAATTACATAACCTCATCCGTAACGTAACCTATTAATTGATGTTATTTCGAAAATTTATCTTAAGTTTGCTGAATGAAAAGAATAAACTTGCCTATGACTACGTGTTTTAGCATCATCATAAAAGTTACAAAAGTGGAAATGTATTATAGTATTTAGATGTTTGATATGAATATGTTATGGATTGTATAAGCGTAAGTTTTAATATATTTAATTAATACAATATACTAGCTTTATTAAATTATAATCGATTACAAGATAAATTTAAAATATCTTTTTCATATCTATATACACACATATAAACGCACAGGCACAATACGATATTTTAAATATTCTATTGTTTATACTTATTTATATTTTATATTTTTGATGAATTATTTATTTTTTGAAAATGTTATTAGAAAATTACAAAGCTTATTTCTCTTATACAACTTGGAATTCAATTATGTAGTCCCGAAGTCTGGTAGTACCAGATATATAAAACATGACTATGTGAGCTTGTGACCGGTGCCATATATTTTCTACATATGTATGTGTATATATGATTGTATACACAGGTCTGAAAATTGTAATGGAAGGGGGAAGGCTCTTAGCGGTCAGAAAATGTTTCTGAAGTAAACTGCACCAATCGATTTGATGATCTTCATTGTACAGCGCGCCTTTTGTCTCTCGATGTTAAGAAGCTTATCCCCACTACGGAAGTTTCCGGACCTATGCCAGTGTATGCGACCGTGGAATAGGAGCTAGGTACTAGTTGTATACATACTGCCAAACACGAAACATGGCGTCTACGTTAGAAAATTTGGAGACACAGTTGGAGCTTTTTATTGAGAATGTTAGGCAAATACGTATTATAGTGAGTGATTTTCAACCGCAAGGACAAAATGTACTGAATCAAAAAATGTGAGTTGTGTTTATATGATATTATTATGTTTATATGATAATTCATTTCATTATGTACATATTTAATATTATTGTTGAATCAACCAAATAAATATTTCATAAAATTTTTATCCATGTGATCGGGAAAAAGATAAATTATAACCGTGATTTAGAATTATTATTACTTGTAACAGAATATTCCATCGAGATTAACAATGATTAATAACCTAGGAGAAATTTAGATATCATAATGTATGGTTAAGAATGTTTAAGGATTTAATATTATTGGCTATTGTTTTTATATATGTTATGATATATGAATGTTTTATGTTTATATTTTTATGTTTCAGTCAAGGATTAGTAAACGGCTTACAAGAAATAGACAAACTTAAGTCTCAAGTTCAAGATGTTCATGTACCTTTGGAGGTTTTCGAGTAAGTATGTCAAAATCAGTGGGCTATGCTGTTGATACTTATAACAAAGAATTCATGTCTCCAATTTATCATATCTACATGGTTTTAGTTACATTGACCAAGGCAGAAATCCACAATTATATACTAAGGATTGCATAGAAAAGGCATTAACTAAAAATGAACAAGTGAAAGGAAAAATCGATGCTTATAGGAAATTTAAAGCAAACATGCTTGTGGAGCTAACTAGAGTTTTCCCACATGAGTTGGCTAAATATAGAGCTATACGTGGTGACGAATGAACAGAAAGTAAACCAAACAACACAATGCTTTTTTGTTAATTTTTTTATCATATTCTAATTACATATATAATAAATATTTATTAAAAAAAATACGTATGTTGTAGTAGATTTTATTTTTATGAAACATGTCCCATGAACATACATTACTGCGATATAATTATGGCATTTAGATTGTGTATGGTAAAGTAATAATTTTAAAGTAATAGTTTATTATCAGTAATTAACTTGAATGGTATAAAAAAGAAACTCTTTTTCATCGAATTCGTTAAAATTCAAATTTATTAAACAGCAATGTCGTTACCCCACTTCGTGATTCTTTATCCAATCAAAATGGATTTAATCCATGTCGCTAAGCGAATAAAATCATTCGAATGAAGAGATATCCGCAGTATTCAGTCATTCGAAAGACGTATCTATGCACGGATGAAACATGCGAAGTATTAATATGCTCACTTTGTTACTTATCGTATTTATTATTGGAGTTAACACGAGTGATAATATTGGAGAATATAGGTAAGTAATTCTTTCTATTTTTTTAGATAAAATTTATAAATAATTTTTAAACAATTTATAAGAAAAGTAAAATAAGGAGACGTGTAGAATCAGCGTATAAAAGTTGAACGATTATAATTCAATGCAAACAGTTTTCCTTGAAAATTGACAAACAGACGGTAAGAGAAAGAGAGATTTGTTCCATTTTAACTTGTATAGTGAAAGCAGCAGGTAGATACTTACGCGTACGTGGCACCTTATTCATCTACATCATAGGTGATATTAAACAGAAAATTAAATGAAATTAAACACGAAAAAAATGCATTATTATCTCGAATCATAAATCGTAAATTTTCTAAATATTATAGTTTAAAAGTTATTAATAAATTCACGTTATAATAATTGTTAATCTTTGTTATACATGTATATTTTTGTTATACACACGAATAGATATATAATACATATCTTCATTTTTATTTCATTTTATTTATTTGGTTTATCAGTTAATGGCAGAAACAGTATTCTGATTTTTTTCTGAAAAGAAATGTTTTATTTTATCTATTTGGTTTATCAGTTAATGGCAGAAATAGTATTCTGATCATTTTTTTCTGAAAAGAAAAATGTTAAAGTTATATATCTATGAAGAAGGAGAAAAGAAGAAATCTATTAATTTTGATCACAGTTCACTATGGCATTATAAGTGCGAGGGTGGTCTCTGTAAGAAGGAGTTAATCACAAAGGATGTAACTGAACCCACTTCGTTGGAAGTATGCGAACTGTTTTGTGGTGCATCCAGTTCTCTGTGGCCAAAACCAACTGGTCACCTGTCTTTGAGCAAGAATATGGTTCAGCTTAATCCAGATAAGATTTTATTAGGCGATGTACAAACTGGGACACAAATTGAATATCTTCTTGAAAGGAATATATTTTTATTAAGAAATGTTGTAAAGAACATTGGCGGCAAATTAGCAAATGGTGGCGGGGTGGGCATGCTTATTCAATGCAAGGGTTATCTCGAAGATAACAACATTAAATTGACCTTGCACACGGACGAAAGCTACAATTTAACTGTAGCACAAACGAATAAAACGGTGAGCGCGTGGTAATCCTTTCACAAAAAGCTTTGTTTGTCGTTCAATATAATTTATATATATTTCATACGTTCGTAATTAATAACAGAAAGAGAAAGAGGAATTTATTATTTATTATTATTTTTTTATTTAGTCCGTGCCTCTCGGCTTTGGACGAACTTTCAGCTTTCTTTACAGCTCTTTATTGCACTAATCGCCTTCTTATCTCTAATCTAACACTAATGCTTATAATCTATTTCCGCTTATGCCTACGATTTATTGCAACTTAGCCTACACACTATTGCCACTTTGGTCTTTTTGCCTCCTTGCTGTGCTACCTTCCTATCCTTCCACCCCTTTTTGTATTGTCTTTACCCTTCTTTTCTCTATTATCGCTCTCAGGTCCATTAGTCCTTCCCCAGTCCCATTTAATATTTCTTCCATTTCCTTTGCTCCTCCTGTTATTTCACATTCTTTTAGTACATGTCTCAGGTCCTCTTCTTCCCCTCCACATAATCTGCACCTTCTTTCTTCCTCCTCTGAGAAAGAGGAATTTAAAAAACACTAAAAATTAACTGTGGTACAGTAGGAGGGGGATGAGGTGAGATAATCAGAGAAGGAAAGATCGTATCGAGAACGTTATTTCCTTAACATATTACTAATACATATTTATGGCTTTATACGTGAAGATAGTTCAGTACTTTGGAACAGGTTTTCGATTTTGTTTGCCGACGAACTTGAATTATTAACATAATTTTATACTTAACAAAATAATTTATATATCCTCCTAAATAAATACTCAAATATGTATGCAATATAAAATATATAATTACTCTTGTTTTTTTCTTTTTCTTATTTTATAATATATAGCTACTGGAAGTAACGATTATAGCGAAATCATATTTCGGTATACGACATGCTCTGGAAACATTGAGTCAATTGATCGTTTTCGACGATTTACGGAATCAGATTCAAATTCCGAGTGAAATGGTGATTGTTGATGGCCCTGTGTATCCTTACCGTGGCGTGCTATTGGATACTAGCCGAAATTTCATTGACAAGGCAACGATATTGCGAACGATCGACGGCATGGGCATGTCCAAATTAAATACGTTGCATTGGCACATTATCGATTCTCAAAGTTTTCCTTATGTTAGCAAAACATGGCCGGAATTTTCAAAATTTGGTTCTTATGCAGCTGACAAGATTTACAATCAAGAAGATGTGAAGGAAATTGTTGAATACGGCCTTATTCGCGGTGTTAGAGTATTACCGGAATTTGATGCCCCTGCCCACGTGGGAGAAGGGTGGCAATGGGTAATTGAATTTCTTTACTGTCCTTTATTTTATACGCTTTAACGAAAAAAAAAGGAATTAAAAGCAGGAGTTAAAATAAAAGAACAAGAAGTAGATGAAGAATGAAAAGCAAATGAAATTCTGATGATTCTATCGCTTTCAGATTGGAAATGATACAGTTGTTTGTTTCAAAGCACAATCCTGGAGAAATTACTGCGTTGAGCCACCTTGCGGTCAATTGAATCCGACTAATGAGAAAGTATACGAAATTCTCGAAGGAATATATAAAGACATGATACGGGATTTTCAACCAGATCTGTTTCATATGGGTGGAGATGAAGTGAATATAAACTGTTGGAATTCTTCAGCCGTTATTAGAAATTGGATGCAAACTGTAAAAAATTGGGATCTATCAGAATCAAGTTTTTATATGCTCTGGGATTATTTTCAAAAAAAGGCAATGGACAGGCTGAAAATCGCTAACGATGGAAAGGAGATACCTATCATTTTGTGGACTAGTGGCTTAACCAACGAACAAAATATTAAATATTTGGATCCTAAGAAGTATATCATTCAAGTATGGACAACCAAAGATGATCTTAGTATTGGTAGATTGTTACGAAATAATTTTAAATTAATTATTTCTAATTATGACGCTCTCTATTTAGATTGTGGGTAGGTAAATAAATATTTTCAAGTTATTATATTATTAGTAGTATTATAGATTATTAATATACTCGTAATTAACAATTTAATATTAGATTTTGGCATCCTCCACTTTCTATTTTGCTTATGTTTTTTCTTTTAGTTTCTCAGCTTGGGTAGGCGAGGGTAATAATTGGTGTTCTCCTTACAAAGGATGGCAGATCGTTTATGACAACTCTCTTCTGAAAATGATCAAATTGCAAAATCTCGAGAATAAAAAACATCTTATATTAGGTAAATATTTCTTTTTACTTTGAAATGCAAAGATCATATTATTATACCTACAATGTCCGATTGGGCTTCTTTTGTACATTTAAGAAGAAAGTGGCTTATTAAAGAGAAAAATTTAGCCATAGTGATGTCACACAACAATTATATACATATATAGTATAGGCATATCTTTGTGTTGTAACAGGAGGTGAAACAGCTCTTTGGACGGAACAAGCCGATAGCGCCTCAACTGATACGAAAATTTGGCCTAGATCCGCAGCATTTGCTGAGAGATTGTGGGCAGAGCCCAATTCAACTTGGATTCATGCTGAATATAGAATGCTGAGACATCGAGAACGATTCGTAAAAAGAGGAATCTCTGCTGAGACCTTACAACCTGAATGGTGTTTGCGAAATCAAGGACACTGTTACGATTAATCTGTCCTTAAAAAATGAATGAACAAAATCGTTTACTTCTTTCCTTCCTTTCTTTTTTCTTTTTCTCTGATCCTATCGATTTTGATTAACACTTCAATTATATATACATAATATGTATTTGCTTATGTGTGAATATATATAAACATATAATTGTTTGTTTATATAACAGTATAATATTAAATAATTCATAATTTTATCATATGTATTCATAATTTATTCACTAATGACATTACTAAGTAACAAGTATAAACTTAGGTTATACTCTTACTTTTTTTGGTTCGGCTTTTAGAACGAACAAAGTGACTGTTCCTCTATCTCTTTTCTTTCATTGCATTTTCCGTTTCATTTGCATCTTTAGATTTTGTCTGACCTAAGTCAAACATTCCTAAATTAAGTTTCTTCTTTGTCGTCGAATGGTGTTTTTACGAAATATGTTATTAAAGTTCCTTTTCCTTTGACATAAGTAGGGCCTCGACACGTCAATTCATAACCAGCAGCAATTAGAATCTTGGCTGTATCTTCAGTAACTTGAAGTTTTCCCATTTCCCCGCAACTATCCATTCTTGATGCTACGTTTACAGTATTTCCCCAAATATCGTATTGAGGTTTTTGTGCTCCGATCACCCCTGCTATCACAGGTCCATGATTTAAACCTATAACGAAAGAAGTTTTGTGATAAAACCAACTAGATTATACATGTACACTAATGGTTTTTTCCTTCTTAATAATAAGTTTTTTTTCTCCTTTCTCTCTTGAGGCGAACTTTTTGAAAAATGTACTATATTTTTGTATTTATTAAATGTCGTCCTCCCTCTCTATTATATTGTAGTATCGGAAAAAAGCTCTGGGGAAAATTCCGATGAACTACAGGTAGAAAACAATAAAAGTGCTGATGGGCCCGAAACAATGGAAATCCTGATGGGCCATATACCCGTGCTCCTTTATGACATTGGATAATTAAAAGGGATACTTGACCATGGGTCATCCACGTCTGTGGAACACATGTGCGTGCTAGGAATACCAAAACTGTGGTATACAAAGAAAGTTGTGAGTTGAGTTGCGAATTATCAATTTAGTTGCCTTAGTTATATCACATTACTGCATTAAGTTCACGTTAAATAACCATCGTTTCTGTTTAAATCATAATAAATAAATCCATAAAGATCAGAAACCAGTAATTTCTACAATATTTTCTTGTTCATTTCACAATAAATTATTTATTAAATCTCTTTTTTTGTATACTTTTGACGGATTAACGTTACATACACACAATATAGGTTCGTATTTATATTTTTGAAGGAAACTTACCCATTCTTAATTTAAATCTTTGAAAAGATTCCTTGTTGATTTGATCAAGGATTGTCATCAAAGCAAGAGCAAATTCAACGAGAATGATTATATTATGATCTTGTTTTGAAAGTTCCTGAAAGTGGAAAATGTTTAATTTTGTGTAATTGTTTAATTGAAATTTCGAAAAATATCGTTCATATTATACTATTATAACGTCAGAATGAAAAAGTAAATGTATTATGTATGTGTAAAAGTAAACATTCATAGTGTAAGTGCACTTATAATGTATCGAGAGGATGTACACGGGTACCCAAATATATGTTTTACGTCGTGGGACCTACCATAAACTATAATCCATCCCTCGATCAAGATAGCCACTATACTTATTCGGACCCGCAATAATCCTAAGGAACCGTTATCTTGCTAAAACTAACACTAACGCCGAACTTGGCACAACGATTCTCTTTTCAGCGGCTATTTAGTTCCTTATTGTAGTATGGCGGAAAGATTGTTAATCCTTAACCGAAAGACAAGACGAAATATATACTGTTCGGAATTTAGTTAGCCGTCCGTTTATGGCACGGACAGGCCCATTTCCCTCGTTAGGAAATTCCGAATTACATGTCCTCCCAGGGCGGTAAACGTAATGACCCGAGGTCAGGGAAAAATCCAGGTAAGGATCAGCCGGAAGGGCACGGTGGAGAGAAGAAATCCAACGGCTGGAGGAGAGAATCGGGAACGGGGGAGTTCAGTTCATCTTCAATCATCGAACAGTACAGACTTATCACGACAGTATTCCTCACTTACTTCCTTTAAGTGCTACAACTAGTACAAATAAAATGCCGAATAAATCTAACACTCGAGTTATTTCATCTTCTCCACCTTGAACGTTAAGTCATTCGAGGTACGCGATATCGACCGATCGGTTTGACCTGACCGGTTTAGTCGATAATTCGCAACATATACAGTGTTGCAATAAAGCGTAAGTACCGATAGGCCGAAAGGTTCGGGACACTACAATAGGCCCATCAAAATGCCTTCGGTCTTTCAGTCAAATAGTTACTAGAAAGAAGGCTAAGATGGCAAAGGGATGTTTGAGGGAGAAAATTGATTAACAGTCAGCTGTTGCGAGTTGGTTAATACATCTTCAATCAGTCGACATCATAAATTGTTATTTTCGTGAAAAGTACTTCTCTACTCGTCAATCGCATTCTAAGAGGTTATTAGAAATAAAAATGTATATTGAATCTGTTAACTCAGTGTTATAATCATTTTAACCACCCCTATTATCTTAACTGAAATATCGTTTCAGCTGATTCGTGGTGTTGATTATCGTATCGTAACGATAATTTACGACTCTCATTGGCACGTTACACCATGAACGCGTCTCCCCGCGAAACAGTTGAACAATATGTATATCTGTAACACATATGATCGATGTGCATTTTTACCTTTTCATCAATATCTTCTTTCCCTGGACTAAGACCAGAAGCCAACATATAAGTGCTACCGATAGTTTTAATTTTTTCGATTCCAGAAAATTTTGGTTTAAGCAACAATTTGTCAAAATCACATATAATTTCATTTAGAAGCCTCAGACATTCCAATCCTTGTTTATTTATGTCGGTCTCATCATAGAATTCCTTATAATTTGGAATGGATGCAAACATTACGGCAATACTGCTGTATCTTTCATGATAAAGATCCTATGGGAGAATTTCTAAGCGTGAGAAACATTTTTACTCGTTTACTGTTGTTGCTGTTTAAGTAGCGAGGTGTTAAATGTTCACCTGAGTTGCTCTGACGTTCGTTAAAAAATGCTCTGCTACATGAGCAGGCAATATGTTTTCGAGGAGAATCTTGTTAATACCTCTCATAGTTTCTACTTCATCCTGTTCTATTTTCAATTTATTTTGCCATAGAAAATCAGTTCTCGAAGTATATTCAATTTGTCTATCCAAAATGTGCAGCACGAGGCATACAAGTGCAAGCAAATAACAAATTGTGAATAAATAATGAATGCGATAATGTCTACGAAATAAGTCAAGTATATAGGTATAAACATTACAATTTGTTGCATACATACACATATGTATACACATAGATAAATAAATACCGACATTGAGATTTCAATATTTTTTATATAATTTTTTGAATAGTATGATTATTTCTACTTACTCGACGGCCTCGATCGCATTATACAATCGTGCGATTGGTGCTTGCGAAAACACAAATACGATTGTTGTTAGAGAGAGGAACATTGTGCAGAATTTTAGCAAAAAATCAACACGTAAATGTGTCCAACCTACGATTAAGGACATCACTGCAGTATATATATATAGCTGAAAAAGGAAGAAGAAAATACCCCTCCTGAATAAAATAACGCTTTTTTGTACTGTATCTGTATACATAGCTAGTATTACATAATCTCAAATTTTGATGTTATTTAATCAAGAACCATTACAATGGGAAGTTAATACACCTTGTTAGTCTAATCGTAAAAAAGAATGTTAGATGAAGTTAACTTTTTTCATGTACATATTTATGTATAAATATTGATACGTACTGGTACGATGACATCGTATTTGTTTGCCTGCTCGATATCGTTCAACAATATACTAAGAACGCATGACGTGATCGTTAAAATGACCGTAATTAAATATACTGTTATTCTGACTTCCCTGTTCAAAGATAACCAATTTCGTATATTGTTACCATCGATTTTAGTTTTAACATTTGACCAACATAATATGGAAAAAATGGATAAACATGATAGAACAGGTAGAAAACAACTGTAAACTGTGATGCTCCTGTAATAAAAATTTCTATGTGTAACGATCTATATAGGGTGTGTCCGGAATCGTGATACAATTACCGAAACTCATAGCGAAAAAATAAATTGAAAACGAAGAATAAAGTCTTTTTGTATAAGGATTTGTGGCAGATTTGTTTTTGGACGAAAGTAATTGAAAATTTTCCCGGTATACAGTAAGTATACTCTTATTTCTCTTTTACAGGTATATATACACGTGGACGTTTTTGGTACGGTAACCGCCAATGATATAGAGAAGATACGTACATATCCATTTCCGATCGACTAAATTACTACGGCGATATTGCTACAATATAGGATGTATGTATATAATCGATGACATTTCTCTTGAGCCAACTAATGGCAGAATCATCCTTTATAATACTTATTGTCGACTTGTATATATGTATTTATTTCATCCCGGAACGGAACAAACAAAAGAATGTGTCAAATCCTCCTTGACAAAGCTTATAACACAATCACAAAGGAAGACTACTTTTAAATAGAGATCTCATGTTGTATTCAGGCTGCTTAAGAGCAGTTATAAGCCATTGTTCGCGAGTGAGCACTCTCCTGAGCAAATAGGATTAGTCCCACTTAGATAGTATCGTCCCACCTTTATTAGGATAAAACGCGCCAAAGTCAGATGGGAAAGTTGCCGTGAACATTTTGTACAACGATGAATCAACATACATCCTAAATCAAGCTCAGACATTCCAAGTACGTCGCGCGTTTTTTGGATTGTTTTAATTATATAAATTATTTTACCAATACGAGGAAAATCGAATAATAAATTAGTCGGTTAGTAGGTGCTTACCTCGGTAAATACATAATTTGAATGGCGAAGATCATAGCATAAATAATAGTTGAAGCAAGGAGATACCACGGATATTGTTCATCAATCTGTTGGCGGTATTGAAGTTCTTGGTTTTGATCATAAAATCGATAAGTGAAGGATGACATGCCTTCGTTGCTCTGACACCATTTTCTATTGCGATGAACACGCATATGAATATTGAATATTGGATATGTATATATGTAGTGACGCTTAATTTATGCCATATATGTATGTATGTCTGTATGTATGAATATCATGCATGATATTTATGAAAACGAAAAATAAAGAAAAAGATAAACTCACCTTATATCGAGAAAACAATTAGAATTACTATTTACGAAAAGATTCGATTCAATCATAGCGATGCTCTATAAGAGATAAAGACACATAATACGTTAATTCCTATAGTTTAAATTCTTGATTTAATCATATCTCATAGTATTAATACAAGAAAGGACTAATTTTCCTTCTTTAGATTACTAACTAATTACTAACTAATTAAAACAATAAATTGGATGGCAATCAGTTATTTGCTTACCGTTAGGCCAATATTCTTGGCAAGTGTAGCTTCTACAACGTTGGCGAAAGGTTTATCAGCACCCCAACTTTCAACATATTTTGTCATTTTACTGCTTGGTCTTGATCTGCTCAAATATAGAGATGGAAATTATTTTAAATGTGTATTTATAGGTTGTTCTCTTCTTTTCTTCCATTTTCCTTTCTCTGTTTCTTTTTCTTTTTTTTTTTTTTTTTGAGTGACAATTATCGAAATATCAAAAGAAGACGTAAACAAATGATACTTTCTTAGCTTTTTGAATTCAGTTAAACATTACTCATTAGTGGTTAATACAGAAGGTATGAAGAAGAAGAATGTGATCATCATTTTAAAAGCTAAAAATGAACGATCCTGTTACGACATTAGCTATCTATTGACAGTGCACTAATTTCATTCGGGTTAGAGAATTATAATTACATTTAAAGCCAAATTTAAACGCGGGAAGGTGGCATTGTTACAGCATTGACACAGTTTCCATACGTGAATAGATCGAAATATCGAAACTGAACGATGTGCCGTGTTCACCTGGACGGTATGGAGACAGCACTGCGTTCGCGCTCATCATCCGTGTGATTTTCTTGGTTGGCTTTCTACCATAATACAAAATAAATCATTATGCATCAGATTTGGTTAACAAATTCAATAACTCGAACCAATGTTCGAAATATCATTATTGAAATAAGATGAATCAAACAGATTGTAATTGAATATTCTACTGCAGTAATCGATGGTAATTGAATAACTATTTTTTCTCAATACTCGATTGTTTTACCGATTTTGATACATACACGACATTTTTACCTTAATTTTTAGTTTAATTTAATTTATTGAAATTAATTTAAATCTTATGCACAGAGCATTAATCTTTGTATAACGAATATCAATGGAAAATTCTAATTTGTGATTAAAATGTTTATTGATAATAACACTGATGGAAGAGGAGGATTTGATCTCACCTTTGGTGGCACTATCAAAAAAGTTTCAATATTATGCTGGGCAAGATAGCTCTCTCGCGACCCTCCATTGCCAGGTTCCACTTCGAAGTGATTTCCAAGATGAAGCAGGGTAGCTTTAGTTATATGCACTCTCCTTGAAAAAAGAAAGCTATTCGAAAGTAAAGGCATTTTCCCTCGTTCCAACAAGCGAAGTATATGATAACTAGAATAAATTACCCCGGTAAACCACCGCTCTCCATATGGTTTGCCAGTGTAACATCATCACTCCAAACGTCAAATTGCCATTTTCGTAAACCAAGTACACCGCATAGCACGTTTCCGGTGTGTATTCCTATTCGCATATCCACATTGAATCCCGTTGCTTCGCGAACGAATCTAAGAAGAGGAACGATCGGTTATGTTTGTATCATTCTAGCATTGCGGAGGAAGGCCAGCTTATCCTTTCTTCTTCTACCTGATAGCATCTATCATTTGTAATCCCATAGTCACGCAATTGTACGCATGATTCGGTCGAGAAATGGGTAATCCTGAAACGCAGTAGTAACAGTCACCTAGGATTTTGATTCTCATGCATTGATTTTCCTAAAAATGGGAATTTGTGTTTTTTTACTCAAACATTATCAGGTTACGAATTTAAGTTACGATATTTCAGTAAGGCAGCAGACTCATTTTGTGCGATACTGAATAATAGGAGACGATCCAATAAAAAATGATCGCGATTTTACCTGAGCAATTTGATCGAATCTTCCGAATAGTTCGTTCAATATCTTTACCAAATTCGAGGCTGACAATTGTTCTGAGAGCGGCGTAAAATTAACAATGTCCGCATATAAAATACTGAAAGAGATATCATTATTCTTTCTACCTATTTTACGTTTGACTAACACTAATACTAGTACTAATGAAAGTAGTATTTGGTTCTATCCTTTAGCTTACCTAACATTGTTATATCGTTGCACGTACATTTCGTGGAATCTAGTTTGCGTATGTTTACGAGCCTCTTGACACGCATCTGCCATTTTCAACATAATGCTTCTTTTCACCTGTCTCAATTTTATTTAACAATGTCCAATATACTCGAACGGGCAATCAACAATGGTAATGTTTTATCAGAGGAAAATGCAAAGCTTACCTCAGCTGCAATATAAGCCGGAATAACGCTCAACAATAACTGTTCTTGTTGTTCTCTTTCACATTCTAACTTTATTCTGGATTCGATGACTGTTTTTGTTCTAGAAAACGTTCTATTGTGCGCTTTTGTAGTTAGGATACTATAATACGAACCCGACAAAACTGCAGCAAACAGAAAGACGATCTCGCTGCATGTCTAAATTAAATGGCAAGGAGAATGATCAAATAAGTAGACCCGAATATGGAAACAAAGTAAATGAAGATACAAAAAATAAAGTAGTAGTAGTAGTAGTAGAGGATATGCTAGTTTAAATAGGCAAACAGGTATATCGTCATACCTCGACTATTTGATAGTAGTTCGAGTGATCGAGAAACACGAATCGCATGCCTAAATGGACAACAATTAACGTAATTGCAAGAATCGTTGGTGTTTGTCGACTACCTCTCGGTAGTACAGCGATCATTGCGTGAACTGCGATAAACAAGGGTACCGAAGCACGTACGATTATAATTCCAACACCTAAAGTAGCAGACGCAATAAAGCCAATGAGAAGTCTGGCTTTAGCGGATGCTAACGAGGACGGTAGTTGCGTTATTAGTAGTAAACTTAATGAAGAGAATAATAATATCGTCAAAGTCGATATAGGGACAGTCGCTTTAGTTAAATCCTGTAACAAAACGAAACGAGTGGGCTAAGAATAATTTTAAGTTTTTTCTTTCTATGTTAGACTTTGGATACATAATATGTATACATACGATTACTTGCGGGTATATAGTAACGAAATTATGTATTGCAAACTAAATATACAATAACTATTTTTACGTATTTTACGTATGTACTCGTGTATACATATCTATTTCCCTTTGTTACGCTAAATAGTTTATGAGCGGTAAAAAGAGTACTCAGTTGAGTTACGAAATTAACGGTTTAACGCTATTTTAACGTTTCGTAGGGACGCATTAAATTTACCTGATAGTTAGGAACGCAGAGAATTGCTAGAGCGGGAATCAAGGCAACGACAGCAACGAGGAGAGTGCCAGCATAGAGGGAGGCTGTTAATTTCCCCTCGTATTTGCTTCGCAGTTGTTTTAAATCCTCAATGTCGGCTTCTTTTGCCACATGTTTCTCTGATTTTTCTACAATATGTCCATATATTGCATATATTAACTACTATTACTACTAAGGTTGAGAAATAGTAATACCCAAGAAAGTTAGACAATTGAAAAATCTCTAACTCGCATTGAATGCATCTCTATAAGCATCGAGAATCGAGAGCAATAGTATCGCGCAATAGTATAGTGTGTATATAGTATTGCATGCACATACGAACATATATAATGTATACATAGGTATAATACGTACGTAATGCAAGCAAATGGTATGTATGTATGCAAGTACGCACTGTTAAGCGATGTAAGAGGTGTAAGATATCTAATCCCTCTCCACATTACATTTTTTACGATCTTACAATTTTTAATTGTCTGTTTCATTTAAAACAAACCAAATCGACAAAAATTGCTCAATAAGAAAGAAAAACAGAACATCTAACGAATTCACGGTTCTTTCTCTCAATATGCCTCTAGCTTTAAGAGTTGGCTGATTGCCAGTACGAGCTATTTCCGATCTATGTAACTCAACGGAAATTTAGTTGGCTTTTTTCTTTATTGTTAGTCATGTGTAATGTTACCCTCGCAAAAAATTATGTTCGCGAATAGCTCAACAATAAATGTTATTAAAAGTATAGTTCACGTACAGTTCGAGCAAAATATATATCTATCTTAAATCGCAAATCTTTTTCTATTGTTTTATGATGCATTAACAGGCTCGGTTTCTTTTGTTTTATTTTATTTTTATGAATATATGAATGTAGATTGATAGGATGAACATCATTAATGTCAGTACATGCACATTTTTATCTCGGTAAAGAACTATTTGTATATGTATCTAGTTTTCTACTTGTATTCGCCTCTATTGAACATGACATCATGTAAGCTTAGATCATTACCTTCTGATGGCATAACACTGGTAAAATACTCCGTTTCTGTTTCGTGTTTTAATTCTTTCGACTGCTTAATTTTCTCAGTCATTGAATATTCAATATTTCCCACTTCTTTCAATTTTTAATCGATCAATCACACAAAACGTTTTTTGAGCGTTGCTCCGATAATTGTACAATCAGAAAGTGTTAAAGTGTAAATGGATCACAAGGAAAAAATATAACTATTATACACTGCAACCTATTCGTAGTTCTTGCACTTTTGGATCCCTTACCGCGATGGTGGGGAGAAGGAGAAGTAGGAAGAAGGAGAAGAAGAACAAGCGAAAGAAGGAAAGAGAAAAAGAGAAACAAAGGTAATAAACAGATTATCCGATCGATACAAGCAACATTTTTAACATTAACATGTTTAATTATGTTAATGAAATTCAATTGAAACTTGAAATTCAATGTAATTCAAGTGGAACGACACTTTGTTGTAAGTACAAAATTTAATGATTACAATGATATTCCGATATATGTGTATACAAACTATTTATAGCGATTACTATCTTGAAAATACGAAGATCGCTATTAATAGTTCAATTGTTTATCAAACAAGTTTATCACAGAGCTTTTCCATTATATGTTGTTTTAAATTAACACCGGTTATTTAGTCAGATTTATATTAAGTATTTGTACATACTATAACTTTCTTTATTACTATTAATCTTTGCTTGTGAAACGAAAAAGTAATATTTAATTTAATCACTTTCGATTTAGACATAAAACTGAATTAGATGATAAAGGATCATGAACAATGTTATAGACATTAAATCGGTATTTTCCAAAATATATGTATAATTTATTGATTAAAAAGACATAAACATATGTCGTAGTCCTAAGAATGGAAATTTATTAATTATATTTCTCTCTTCTTTGTTTTCATTTATTTTGTAACAAAAACTGTATTATTATTTCTTTTTTTTTATTTCTCTTCAATCTTTATCAAATATGTTACTGTCTAATGAATTTTATTTTACATTATAAAAATTCCATTTCACGTTCAATGCCCACGAATTTTAATTGCTCCGTTGGTCCATATCTATAGAAGAAGAAATATATAAATATAATGCGAAAATAATGTGGTACATAATAATGTTAGCAATTTTACCTGTAATCAAAAAATAATTCCTCGCCAGGCTGAATAGCTCTTTTTGCAAAAATACCTATCCTATGGTCGCCATTTACCATCATTACTTTTGCATAGCAATTAGGATTTATTGAATGATTCGCGAATCTTATTTTATTGCCCTTTCGAGTGGCATCCACAACAAAGTCTAAATGTTAAAAACGGCAAAATTAATAGAAATTTTATTGTTTTTCAAACATTGGTAGGAAACTATAAGACTTGTTACTATTTTTCTTACCGTTATTAAGGTTAAAGAGGAAACTACACATGTACTTATCATACACTTTGCCTCGTCTGTCAGCTTCATCTTGACTTATAATTTCACCACAATATTCCGATATAAATTCATTCTTTGCTGCAGATTCCTTGAGAAATATTCCCCAGCCAGCCACATCAGATGGTGCCATTAAAAGATGTTTGTCTGAAATTACATTATGCTTTATATGAAGTGAAAGTTAATGTTATGATTTCAAAAATATAAAGAATATATATGTATATACATACGAAGACCGCGTTGAACGCTAACGTTTTTGCACGATATTTTAGTAATATGAAACTGATCTGCACCGCATGTTTGGCATAGATCTGGGTCACATTCCCTAACAGCTAGGTAACAGGGGCACTGTTTTGTATTACATTGAGCTTTACATCTACATCCTGGAAAACGATTCTGACATTCGCTACTGCATTGGCAAAACTTCTCGCAGAAATTCTGGGCTTGTATACATGGACACGAGTTATCGCATTGTCTTCCCGGGTGATCACATGGAGCAAAATTATGAACATGATTGGCACCTTGAAAGCAAGAATATAACGTAAATTATGAATTTATAGAAAGTAATATTATTTATTTTAGAATATTCACCAGAATCCTTTTTTAGCTGTATTTTTCTACAATGCATTGACCAAAGACGGTGTTTCTTTTTTTTCTTTCGTGGTGGCGTAAAGTCCTTCAAATTTTCGACTGCTGGAATATCTGACGCTTCTTTCTGTGCAAACTGATATACTTCCTGACATGTTTTAGTCAGCATTATTTGTGCTAATGCGCACGGATTACCAGGGAAAGCTTTATGAAGAGCTCGAAACAAACTTTGCTCTGAACCTGTCCATGAAGGTTCGCTTTCTGTCTTTATTCGTTTATCGAGACCCAGAAGAGTAAATGGAGTTTGATTTTCCGGTTGAGCTTGATCTTCCATCAATTCTTCAGATTTTGTTTCTTTATTAACGTTTTGTTTAAAATCTATAAACCAATACGATCACAACATATGAATCAATGTAGATACTACATAGCTTATTTAGAAAAAGTCAGTCATTCTGTATATTACCTTGACAACCACCTGCCTGACTATACTTATTGCTATCATTGCTATCTTCACTACTTGCTTCGTTTCCGGAATCTACGCTTGCTTGTTTCCGTACCTTTCTGGGTCCACCGCGTTTCTCATCGCTTTCCTCGTCTTTTATATCTGCCGCTTGTGCAGCAAGTTTTTCTTTCATGCCTTCCTATGAAACAAAATCCGCGTTTTAGTTGCCTGCTTTTCTTGTTATTGTTATTGTTATTCTTGTTTTTACCAAATGCATGTAACATTCTGTTCCACAAGGTTCAGAAAAAGGTTTCAAATCAGGTCCCTTTCGTTTTTGCAAATTTGGTCCTGGATGACAGACTTGAAGTCCTATAAGTAACAATGTAAATTCAGTGTGAAGCTATTTCTAAAGGAAAGTATCGCAGACGATGTAGAATTTAGTATGTGTTCACAGCGTCGAACGACCAACGAAATATGATTGCAGATGTATCCTTGATGGCTTCTCCATGCTAAACGAAACAAATAAACCGAATAAAGAACGAAGAAGAAAGAAAAGGGAGAAAGAAAGAGAAGATAAAAGTAAAACGAGAAAGAAGCGTTTGTTCAAATATGATCGTTTGTATGCAGTGTTGTTCTTTACCTGACGGCGACGCTCCCCTGGCTGCTACAATAAATCAGGAATCATAAATGATTGTAATTAACAGATGATCAATTTAAGGCAGGGATACAGCATGGTGTATAGCCATTAGGTTGTATCTCAATACAGATCTTTATAATTAAATGATATAACCAATTTAAGAAGAGTGAAACATTTATGTCCTATTTTTATACTCACGATGGAGGAAACAGTCGTATTTGAAGCACCTTCTACAAAATAACGTATGGAAGGAATGCATTGTTTGTTCTCTAGGTACACTCTTTGCATTCACTCCATCAATATTCGGTGTACATTCTGGAGGTAAGATATTGGGATCCGATCTCTCCGTTAATTCTATATATTTTTCTTTTAATTCTTCTGGCCTACCTTTGTCAGGGAACATACTAGATATTGCCTAAAAAATTAATATAATGATACTATAAATGTTATAAATAATAAGGTAAAATTAGTTTCTATATATGCCTCTTACATTAAATATATGCATAGATGGAAATGGACTTTTATCAGTTTTAACTTCTTCCAATAATTTTTCTGTTTTAATTTCTGTTTTAATAAGAATATCCTTCTTATCTTTATCTTTATCATCTTCTTTTTCTTTTCCTTTCTTTACTTGTTCTCTATCCCTGTCTTCTTTTTCATACTGTATCAAAGCATTTACTAAATCCACAAAAATTGAATCATCCATGAAGCCCGATTCTCTGTCTCCATGTACCTAGAATCAATCGATTAAACTTACTTTCCATAATGATAAATCATTATTTCATTTTAACAAAGATAGCTTTTATTCTCATTATATCGCACATACTTTTCCATCATAATTTTTTATTAACTCTTCGATAAATGTACCATCTTGGTCTAAAATTTCATCCCCCATATAAGGTATGTTATGCAATACTGTTTCATCTTCAACCATAAAATTCTGTTGTATTGGAGCCCATGTATACATGGTTGGTATAGGAGTGACTGCATTAATGATCTTAACAGGACATGATTGTACATCATTGTCAGAACTGGTTACTTCTGCCTTTTTCATACAGGATACATGTGGTGGTATATCTTGCATTGCAAGCCACATTGCTTTTCCGTCTGCCCATCGTTTTTGTTCAACTATTAAAAGATCTAAGAAGTAGTAAAAATTCAGGACAAGATTTGCTTTAACGTTAATGAGAAATAAAGAGTATACTAACCGGACATAATCTTACGGTTTTGATTCCAAGCAATTTTTACCTCGTCTGCCCGTTTATAGCGTTTCATTTGTCTTAAACGCATGTATTCTGATTTTACCCGCTTTTTCCATTCTGCAGATACCTTTGCTTTCGACATTGCAACAAAAGCTTATTCCGAATACTACAAAATGGTGTATGAGTACTTGGATTTCTTTTATTACTGAACTGTCTTTATTTGACAGTAGATGTCTATGATGTGATGACGTCGATAGGAGTGATATGGCGGTAAATTCAAATCCAAATCCAAATAAACAAAATTCCAAAATGGATATGAATGTGTACATTAAGAATGAAATTCGAAGTCATTTACATGAAGAGTCAGACGCATTTATACATATATCTATATATGATGATGGCAAGAAGAAAAACACAAATACCCTATCGAAAAACTCTGAATTAGTTATTAAAGAATAATATTTATATATTAATAGTTTCTGAAAAATGTATTTAATCTTATAATTAATCGACTCGTGTTTCAACTATAAAAAAAGTTATAAATTGTACTTTGGCAATCATTTTCTTAACTTGGACTCTGTACATATATCATACAATACACGTGCATTTCGGGTACAATGGCGGAATGAAAGCAGCACTATGATTCGAGAGTCATTGAAGTGGAACTGGCGGGAAAATCCTTGATTGGACAGAGCCTGATTCACGTGGTCTGACCTAAGTATGCAGTTCTAGACAATAGAGCATGGAGAAGGGTGTTAGGAGAAAGAGGCTCGAAGAAAGAAAAGAATCACTTTCATCATCTTTTTCTATCTTGAAATGTAACTTGTACCTCTCACTAAATAAAATACTTGATTTTGAGAAATAAATAAAATTTAATATGAAATTGTTATAAAATTTGAAATACAATTTTTGATATCTCATTTTTTATACATTATAATTATTGATTGTTTCAAATTTATAAAAAGAACACCATTTCTTAATAACATAAAATATAAACACATAATGAGATGCAAACATTATATATAACTGAAAATATCTAAAATGAGACATTACACATCGAAATTTAAAAAATGTTATCAGGAAACGATGGTCAAAGAATGAAAATTATTTTATTTTTTCTGCTTAATCTTCTGTCTGATATTCAATAATTTGAAGTGCAGGACCGGCATTTCAATGATTCGATGTTGAGATGTAATATGTACAACTTTTCTAATATTTAGGCAGATATGTGATATTATTAATTATTTTTATTCGATAGAAATATATTTTTAGAAATAATAATTTAATATATATTCTATTTTATATATGATTCTAATGTGTTTCAAAACTAAGTAGAAAATTAATTTGTTTTCGCGCTCTTAAAATGTAATAATAATTTATGGACAAAAACCCTTTGTACATTTTACACGTTGTTATTATTTGTTGAATGTGATATTGTTTATATATCCTCCATTTTTGTTTTCATTCTTTGCTACCTTTGTTAACGTTCTTGAAGGACCTAAAATTGATTCATAATTGTTATATACTCGCAAAAATAATGTATCGGCATTATAGTTAAGTATATCTAACTACTTTATGTATTTTATAATACAAAATGTATACGATATAGCTTTAAAAGAGTTGTACGATGTGCAACTTTATTTCCCCTACCTATGAAACTCAGTAGCACCGGTAAAAATATTAGACCATGCGCAGCACCAAAAAGTACAATACTCAAATACATTCGAAAGAAAAATATTTGGAAGATTTGAGTTTTCGAAAACGCCAGTATAATGATACCTACGATTTTCGTTAATGTGATTCCCGAGAATACCTGCAACGGAACAAAACGAAAGAAAACATATTAATTAGAATATTGATAGACAAAGAGTATTTATACATACCGAGCTTCCCATGTTGTTAAGTGCGTCAGACGCACGATCAACTTTTGTTTTCTTCGTAGATTTTAAATACGAATGTATGATATGACTGCAAAATTCTACGGATATACCAGCGGCCTGTAAGAAGTTGAGATTTAATCGAATATATTTAATTATTTTTACATATCTGTCTTCTGTGATCATAGTTGATCTTCATAAGATTTCTACGGATTTCAACGCTCTGTTATACATTATTCAAATATGTACATATACATAAATAGTATAGATTCGTGTAATTCGTTGTTAGTATGCAATTATATGTGTGCCATTTTGTTACCATACCACTACTAAATTGACGAGAGAAACTGCGTTTAATTGAATATGCCACCAATACATAAGACCGCCTATATTTACGATGATCATGAGTACTGTCAGTATTACTATTATCGCCGAAAATAACGACAATTCTGTTAGGATCAGAGTCACTACAAAGATGACACAAAGAGAGAAACCCAATGACGATAGCGTTTCTTTCCAGATTGTGAGATACTGCTCGTAATACACATAGAATACGCTGTAAGAAATAATTTATCAAATTTTTCATACGCACAATTTTTCATTAACAATAGCAGTAACGATAATAATGATATAATGGTATAATGATGATATTTGTGTAGGTATATATGTATATACGTATATAATCTGGGAAATTTATAAAAATTCGATTTTGAGAAAGTGGTGCATTTGAGTTAAAAATCTATAAAAGTAAATAAAAATAAAAGAGACAAACCTGTATGGAAATATAGTTATCTTCTCGTTGGTTAGATGTTTACTATTTATCATAGTAGTAATATTGTCCGCGACAGTTCTAGCAGATCTCAATGCTTCGTACCAATCAGATGACTTTTTTAACGGGGTATGATATCCCATAAAATAACTATCCTTAACATCCGTTAAACTGTCTTTGCCTGTATAATAATTTATTGCCTACAAATATGTAAATAATGATTCCAGAATGTTAGTAGAACATAAGAAATCAGATGTAATTGTAGATGTAAGAGGAGAAGAAGCAGGAGGCGCAGGGAAGAAAGATATACAAATAATCTTACATCAAAGTATGCAGCACGACCTGATTTTGCGCAGTTTGGGTCTGGAATATCTTGTATAAAGTAGGATACATATTTTCGGAAACTGTACGGATCTGGTCGATGGTCCGCGTCGATATAAATCTCGCACTCCTTACACGAATCTGTAATAGAAATGTTGGTTATAATAAAATAATAACCGGTTCGTAGAAATATGAAATCTTGTGATAATTACAGTTCGTGTGTGGACAAAAGGATTGATTATTTTGAAAGTATTTGCAGCAGCCGTTAATTTGTGACCAATCCATATAATCGTCTATCCAAGATGAAGCTGCTTTCGACAAATACGATCTGCGATTGGATAGCGAATAATCCTATTAGCAAAGTTCCGAGTGAAGGATGCATATCATTAAGAACAATTCGAATGCAATGGAATTGCATTATACAAACGTTTGAGGTTGCTTAGCAGCCGAATAAATTTGCGTGTATAGAGAATCGCTATTACATCCTTGACCACCACAAATTATATTTTGCACCATTTTACTACTATAATTAAGTCCAGGAGTTACCACGAAATAAACAGGTGGGCCCATTGATAAAAGGTCTTCCATAAACTGAAAAATTCCGAATATTCAGTCGCGTTATGATATACGAGGTAACTATCATCGCCATTTTCAACACAGTTATCATTACTATTAAATTATCGCATAGCGGTACATATAATCCATACAATAAAGACATTACCTGAAAGTATTTTAAAACATAAGAATCTGCAGGCATCGAAAGTTTTTGATCCAATCCGATACTAATATCTGGCAATACTATTACGTGTGTAACTAGTACTCCGATGAATATGATTAATACGATTATTCTGATCGGTGTTTTCATAAGAAAAGGTGTGTAAAAACGTTTGAAGATCGTATGTACGAAACTGAAGTTTTCTCCGACTATAAAATTCTTTTTTTTCGTTTTTATGCAACATAATACATCCAAAAAATTATTCTAGAGTATTAAAGAGTTAAAAAATTAGTTTAATAAATATATATGTATATAATAATATATAATAGATATAATATCATTTACCTCGAATCGTTGCTCGTCCAACGATAAAAGGCTAACAAACGCAGTTGTTTGCAGCAAAAAATTGATTAAGATAGACACAAATGCATAGAGTGCAAAAGTATTTACCGCAGGCATTGTCGATAATGTCCCTGCAAATGAAAATGTTCAGTGAATAATAGTTAAATGTTTAATAAAGAATAAACGTTAAACGTCAAAAATATCGATACTAACCGATAAGGAAGCAGAAGCATTCAGACATACTAGTGAGTAACATTGATGGTCCAACTTCGGCCATGATTCTGCCGATATGATTAGGCACCGATTCTCCGCTACGTCTTGGATTTCTTTGATGCGTATTAATCAAAATAAAAATATTATCTACGCCCACAGCTAGTACCAGAAACGGAATTACCTGTTTATGTAGATACTATATGTATATATATTCTTAACACATAAGTATTTATGTATTGTACAGGAAACGTCTACGTATTGCAGATGAAAAAAGCGGTTATTCTGTTATTTGAGATTTCCTTTATATCTACTCACTTACCTCGATCGTGAGTAGTGTCGTGGGTATTCCAATATAGCCAAATATACCAAGGGAAGAAGCTACTGACGCTATTACGGTGATAACTCCACCGATACTTAATATTATTTTACTGTTTGCCTAAAACGACAGAAACATGAAAAAGGAGAACAAATGCGACAATATGAACGTAGACGAACGTGATTATTAACTACATATATATCAAAGAGAAAAACTTACAAAATACTTTTTAACGGAACATTTTATTTCGCTTAAGGCAAAAGCTACATAAAGAAACATCAACACGTAACTGAATATTACTGTTACTGCTTCTGCTTTCGACGATCGCTCTAATTCATCCTCAATTGATTTCTCCGTAGTATAGGCGACATCCATAAATTTTGGTCTCTTTTTTACATCCCATTCTTTCATAAAGTCAATGAATCTAAAAGATCAAGTCAAATGATTGAATATTTCGATGGAAAAGTGGTCAATCCTGTTTTTGTGAATCAATTTTACCGCTGTTCCCACTTGCGAGTTGCATCAAGTTCAGTTTTGTTTAGTGAGTTTTTTACAAGAAACGATAAAATCAATCCGGTCGATTTGATGTAATCTGTCGCGTCGTAGTTGAATTCGTTCTCACGAAGAAATCCTCCAAAGGCTAGCGCGGGTAAAACCGGCCCCTTGTACGGTGCCAGACATTCAGGATTGTATGCATTTCTTCAAAAGAGATATGATAAAAGAAATTGGTAATAACAATAGCAATGTACGATAAATACTCCTTACTTACTGAGCACACTTGTACAATTGATCCAAATAATTTACTTCATACGAATCCGATGTATCTATCTTATTAAACGAAGAGAGATTATTTTGAAAATATCCCCATGCACTTTGCACTGTACAAAGATCCAAAGTAACGGGGCCAAAAAATTCGCTTTGAACAGGAGCATAACAGATATGTTCCAAACCTTCTCCGTCGTCTTGTCCAAGCTGAAAATTTCAATATCAACGCGGTCTCGTTCATATTATATGTATTTTTTCCTCCCATTCAACATTTTTTTTATCTTTTATCTTACTTGCAATATATTTTCTTGGAGATCATATACAGCGAGCAAAAACTCCTTGTTGAATACAGGACCGAATTCAAGGTTACCATTTGGTGTGTTGTGGATTATCTAAATATAATTTGAAACATACGCTTACGTATTCGAATACTTAACATGTCTACTACGTTTATGTTTAAAATTTCGGATAACTGAACAACTTTACCTTATCAAGGCCCACGGATTTAATGTAAACCTGCTCAGTTCTGTAGAACGGTTGAAAATGAGAATCGAAGTAATTTTTCTCAAGTCTAGCTCTGCTAGTAGGTGCTGCCCAAATTTCTATCGGGTTACTTGTTATAGAAAGATACGTTATTCCGTAACTTAATCCCAATATTACGTACGAAAAGATGACTAACGTGAGGGATGGATATTTTGCGAATGCTATCGAACATAAGTATAGTTAGTGTAATCGCACTATTCACATCAGTAAAGATAACAGGATAATCACTAACGATATATGGATACATATAATATATAAAGATATATGTATAAACGTATAGTGATAAACGTAATTCAGTACTATGATTAATAATAGATTACTTTGATTAATATCCAATACAACACACGTATTGTACTTATGTAAATACATAAATCGATAAAGTAATTAGAAAAACGTACCTTTGCCCCAAAGAGTGAAAGCCACATGAAATATTTTATGATATCTTCTAAAAATAATCCGTTTTTTTACGTCTTCATCTTCCATTTCGTCTTCTTCATCGTCGGGTGTTTTCACTGCAACGATTTGATACTTTTACACTACATGTCAAACAGATATAGAACAGATATAAATTCGCTTATATTCACTAATGCACGTAAGTGCCTATATATGTACTTGTACTACATAGTACTACATATATCGTGATATATGCAGAATGATTTTTCAGTATTATTCGTTGGCGATTAGTAGATATCGTAAAGCCCTTATTTAAAAAAACACTTACGAAAGGAATGTTTTCAACATTTTTATCATGGTCATTTGTTGTACGCTCGATACTAATAAATTTGGTTCAAAACATGTTCTTTTTACGTGGCCGCAAATATCTAATAAATTGTGCATCACGTTTGATCTAACGCTATGTACATATGTATTTACAATGTACATAACATACAAGTATGTATAAGCACTTATATAAGCCGCTTGTATTAAATATTACGAATACCTGAACGGAATCTTCTCTGTACTAATTGATATACAATTGTGATGAATAAGGAGATTAAAATGATTACAATTGCTGTTATGATACCATAGGCGTTCATTCCAAAAAGAATGAAGGGAACATTATCACCTTCGACAAATTTGATAAGAGGACAGGATTTTGGACAGTCAACGCAACTACATGCCGATAAACCCTGTTAAAAAAGAAGGCAAATATAAGTCATTTTTTATATTATAGTAACAGTTTATGTACTGTATGTGTACATATGTATGTGTTTAATTATATGTGTATTGGTCTACTCTTTGTATGTGTATTCAATGTGTATCATTTGATACACATGTGAATCACAATGTGAATTATTTCACTGTGTATTCGTCTTTAGACTCACATCATACTGTTCGTCACATGTCTTCGTAGTTTCGTTCCAATATGGTTTATCCGTGATAAAAGTCATTCGAAAGGCTATAAAACCATTTGCAACCGGATCACCTTGAAACTCGTACCATCTACGATTATACTTCTTTGAAATTTTGGTATAAGTATGTAAATAGATAATTTACGTAAATTTACGTAAATATCTATTGTTTCATGTAAACGGTCTGTTTCATGTGACGGTAGGATGGTTTACATTTTATAATTGCTTACAATTTTGCATTGCATCTACTAGCACCGTGAACTCCACAAGCGAGATCCATAGCTAAATTTCCGGATGCTGGATACACGACATTCTTACAGGAATCATAGGTATCGTTCATATATTTTTCATCAATATAAACCTAAAACGATTGAAAATGGATATAATTTATTTATTCATGCGAAAGGTTGAAGAATAAATAGAATAGATTTTTCGAGAGACATTAAATTTTTTACATTTAACGAATTTGTTATGTCATAGAATGGTATTAAAGCGCGTCTGATTCACTCACTTCCAATTCTTCGACGTATTCTTTGTTTTCAGAAGTTTTATTTGTTTTCGTGACATTGAGAAATCTACTTTGTTCAGGACTACAACTTAAATCGCATAGTAATTTATATACATTTTTTATACAAGTTGGACATCGGCCAAAGATGGTTTCGGCCATGGATAGCTGTGTAACTAACGTTTCAATATTATCAGAGTTGCAACATAATTCTGGTTCATTCGAACCTAAAACATTTACACGTCACTATATATTTAAATATATATATAAATAGAGAAACATGATACATGAGAAACGAATAACCAATAAGTAAAGATACAAGTAATGTTCAAGGTGAAAATGAAAATGAAAATGAAAATGAAAATGAAAATGAAAATGAAAATGAAAATAAAAATGAAACTAATACCTATATTTTCGAAATATTGTGGACATTTTCCACGGAGAAGTTCTGAGGTTGTTAAGTTATTGATTGGTTTTGCAGGATTGTTTGCCACACACGGAAGCTGCAAATTGTTCCGGGTACCACACTTTCCGTACCATACACAGTGGTATTTATCTGTGCATTGCGTTAATTGTAACATATAACACAATAGTAGTAAAACAAATGTTCTGTTTCGACTCATATTGCGAATAATTGAAAACTCAAGCGTGAATTTCGGATTTCACCCGTAGATTATGTTAACTTCATAGAGTTTGGTTCTTTTCTTCTTCGATACCTCTTAACTTCCTTCCTTCACAATCACTACCAACAAATGATTTGATAACTACTTTTTCATTAATGTCACCTATGAATCGTTTGTTTTGTTACTCGATCGAAGAATCAGCCTGGAATACCTTAAACTATGGTCACTTTTCGTCTTCATATCGAATTTATCGAACATCTTATCGTGTGATTGAAAACATTAATAAAGGAGCTGTTAGAAAGAGATGAACATTTACAATGAAATTAAACTTCTCGTAAGCAGTAATGGAAATATAAAAACTTATCTAAACAGAGTACATCGTAGATTAACATCGATATACTTAATAAATCATTGATAATAATCGGTTCGTGCAGGGTCGGTTTAAAGATTTTCAAGCCTGGAACATCTGCAGAATGATTTAACGGTGATCCTCTTCATACAAAAATGAAAAGGGGAGAGGTGTGTTGAAATGAAATAAATTTCCATAAATATAAAATAAGACTTATTTTGCAATAAATCATATCGAAATATTTTTATAAAATCCAGTTTCTTTTGTAATTTTTTCATTTTTACAAAAGTTTTTATAAGAATAATATGTTATATAAATTTATTGTATATACAGCGTTTGGCCGAATAATTCCTTATGAAGAAACAAGAAAAAACTATAGAGTAAAATATTTTCATATAACGCTCCGTTTCAGAGAAAAACAACATTGAAAATTTATCGAGTATATATACTTGATAGAAGAAAGAAGAAACAATATATAGTAGCTTATTAATAAAATTTAGAACTTATAAAACAAACTACCGTTACAAAATTTTTTTCAAAGCATTTTCAAATTTTTGTTCCAACTTAGATAATTATTTTCAGGGACTTAAAAAGTGGGAAGTCCCTCGTGAAGGCACTTAATCCGTACCTGGCCTCAGTATCAAGTTGTGCACACCTGCGTTCTATCTAATTTCGATTGGAGATAACAATACACCTGTGTTATGTACTTTGTCATAGTTACCGAATCATTCTTATTCTACAATATTATTTTTAAATTTTACTCTTGTATATATGTATATATAATAAAATCAGATAGAATCGTAATAAAAGAAAGAGCAATACGTAAGAACGATGAATGGAGTAGAAAATGAGGTAGAAAAGATACACATCTTTGATACTGAATAATCATATTTTAATAACTTAATGATTGTACAAATGGATCATTCTTGAACATTTCCGTGTAACCGAGGAACAATAACAATAAATACAGGAATTATCATAATTATATAATGTTCATTACTAATGTATAATTACACAAAACATAAACAACATGTTTGCACTGCCTTTGCGTATTTATACGTAAGGTACAAGGTTTCTCAATTTCTGATTCATCACACAAGTGTGCATATGTATTAATGACAGGGAAATAATATACGTAGAAATATTCGTTATATCGTCATTGTATTCTATACTTGTTTTATTTTAACACGACCGGCCCCCACCCTGTTCCAATTTGTTTTGTATTCATATTAATATTAATATTCATATCCATATTCATATTCATATTCATATTCATATTCATATTCGTATTCGTATTCGTATTCATATTCATATTTATATTCATATTCATATTCATATTCATATTCATATTCATATTCATATTCATATTCATATTCATATTAATGTTCATGTTCATATTGATGTTCATGTTCATGTTCATATTCATATTCATATTCATATTCACATTTATATTCGTATTCCTATTCATATTTGTATCTCTTATATTTCCGTTTATATAATTATACAATAATAATTCTATCGATCTCTCTCATTTCAAATATTCGGATTCACATCCATTCAAAGGGTGATGTCCGTTTATTTTTTGCTTCCCACTTCCTTCTTTTCTCATTTTTCCAACTTTCTTCTCTCATTCCTCCATATACATACACACATACATACAATCAAACGTACACACATCACGGAACCACGTTTACCGTCTTCACTTTTATTCATTCACTCATTCATTTACTTACTTTTCCCTTTTTCTCGCATCCTGCCTCTTCTCCCATATATTTTGTTTTCTCCTTTCACTCTGTATACTCGGTGCCCGTAACAATATCGAAATTGTCGTCGTCACAATTTAAGTACATTATGTTCAACGGTATCGATAAAGTTTATTTCAATAAAATTTCTGGATAATGTCAATAATATAGTATAATAGATGATAAGTACTTGACGATTCACTTCGATTGGGGCGAAAAATATGAAACTTGTTACTAGGCCAACTATGTACCAAGATACGTCTCCGAGCTATAGTATTGCGACCATTTGCCATTTTTCTCATTGCCTACGTTGCGTGTTTATTCAATCTTCAGGAACTTTACGATAACTCCTAACATTTTTAGGATCCGCTATTGCGCACCAACGGCCTAATTTCTCACAAGTTAAACACACAAAATACTTTGATCTTAATTATTTTTGCACCTTATCGCTCTTCAAATTTTCGATTTCTTCTCATTCTTATTATTAACAATATTACCGATACTTTTCTTTATTAATACTGTTAACGTGATTATAATAATTATAATTCTTATTTTTCGTTGTACCAGTTTTCCTTCTTTTGAAACAGAAAAAATAATTAATCTAAGATTTCCATTGATTGTCATATAAATATGAATGTATGTATGTAGGCGTAATACGATCTACTGAATGGAATATTGAACAATAAAAACCTTATCATTAGGTTTTTATGTTTGATTGGTAAAGTATTTCATATATAACAAACCGATTTAATACTCTGAATAATTGCGAGAAAGTAATATTTATTATTGGACCAATCACTCCTATCACGATTCTAACTCATTCTGTATCGATGTTAATTCCAAATGAATTACAATTTAAAGAAGGAATCTCATTGTGTAGGATAAGCAGGATGTTATGCAGATCGAGAAAAAAGGAAATACCAACTTTTGTTCGGAGACGTATCTCGGTAAAATTTATATAATAAAATTTGTGTGTTGTTACATATTTTAATATGTTGTGTGTATGTAGTAGTAGTAGCAGCAGTAGCAGCAGTAGTAGCAGCAGTTGCAGTAGTAATAGCAGAAGCAGCAGTAGTAGTAATAGTAGTAGTGGTAATAGGATTAGTAATAGTAGTAGTAGTAAGAGGAAGGGGAGAAGTAGGAGTAGTAATAGAAGTAGTAGTAGGAGTAGCAACAGCAGTAGCAGCAGTAGTAGTAGTAGTAGTAGTAGTAGTAGTAGTAGTAGTAGTAGTAGTAGTAATAGTAGTAATAGTAGTAGTAGTAGTAGTAGTAGTAGTAGTAGTAGTAGTAGTAATAGTAATAGTAATAGTAGTAGTAGTAGTAGGGGAAGGAGGAGGAGGAGGGGGAGGAGGATATAGTAGTAGTAACAGTGGTAGTAGTAGTAGTAGTAGTAGTAGTAGTAGTAGTAGTAGTAGTAGACAATGCAATAACTCGAGCAACGGAAAATCTGTAGATTTTAAATCCGCACGCATTATATCTATAATAATCGTTAAGTAGATATATTCTTCTCCATCATGAAATATTAATCAATAACTTATTACGTACGTACGTATTGTGTGTATATGCGCACGTGTGCGATTATGCGATTACTATGTAAGTGTGTGCATATGTTGCAAAGTGTGCACGTATGTATGGATGTTGAATGAGAAAAAAAAGAGCACGTGGTTTCATAGCATAATGACAAATATAGAAAGTGTAAAGAATTTTATCGTACAGCTACGATCAAGCTTTCAAATTCTATAAATCGGTGTAAAATATACATCTATCGCTTTTCTGTGATTTCAGTTTGTAGTCTTATTTTATTTTTAGTTGGTTGACAATTTGTCATTTTTTCAAATTATTTCTCATTTTTTTTCTTTCTCTTCATTTTCTTTCCTTTCTTGCTACTCTTCTTCTACTCCTTTTTATTTGTTTCCTATAATTTGTCGTATTTGGTCTTATTCGGTTTATTCTTTCGTTATGTACAATATTCAATAGTATACAATACTCATTCAATACGTTTTTTTATTGCCCGCGTGTGTCATTTTTCCTACATGTTCCAAGTGAACATACGCAAATTTCAAGCGGAAGCGGAGCGTAGAAAACGATTTTCAACCATGATCTTTCAAAGATACTTGACATAGATTTCCAAGTTTCGGTAGTAATATGCAGATGTATTCGTATATTCATAAACCCCCCCCCCCCCCCCGCCCCCCAAAATATTACATTCCTTCCATTAACTTTTATACATTTTAATCGTTTCTCTGTAAAATCTCTCGAAATAGAGTGAAAGCTAACACGAAATACCTTTCAAAATATTTTTTGACTGAAACTCATAGACGAACTTTAATATCTCTATTTGTGTACTGAATTAAATACTAGTATTTTAATTTCGAGCCGCTGATATAGAAAGATGTTTAAATAAATTTATAAATTAAATTTTAACAAATTCTTTGATACAGGTTGCTTTTGTAAAAGTATTCACGAAACGCGATAAAACAAGCAGGATGCATTACCGACACACGCACACACACACTGACATACTTTTTAGTAAACATGATCAACAGCGTGGTGACCTATCATTTGTAATGTAATTCTACGAAATTACAGAATCTGATAAATGTATTAATAGCATGTGTGATTTTTGTTTTTCGTAAAGATAATTATTGAATAAATTTGTTAATACAAATGCGTGCGAGGAGGATTTAAAACAAAGTCCAAGCTTTTTCATTGTACATAATTGCTGCACGATAAACATATTCGTGTATGCAACAAGATAGTGAAACTAATGATGGAATAGTTGCCGATCAAATAGAACGACCAATTGATTGATCAAATTTAAATTTCTTATGTGCTCTTTTCTCATTCTTTTTTAAATGAATGTCGCGCGAAGTATATCTCGCTACATTGTTGTTTCGTTTCTTCAGTATATCCAGTTTGTTAGATCAAGTATACTGGATGACCGGAAATTTGAAATTTCTTACACAAGGGATTCATATTTAAATCGGTAGTGTCGAACATGAAAAAGATTAATTGGAAGACACGACTAACGAATATACTGGCATTTTGACGAAGAAAAATTAAATTCACATTTCGTAACGCATCGAACTATTTACTATTATTCATGAAATTAGTGCGAAATGAAACAAAATGAAGTGCAAACGAAACACGAATTGAAACGAAGTGAAATGAAATGAAATGAAATAAACCTTACGTTAAATTTTTCGTTTCATTACTTGTTTCAACAAGAAATTAGCATAATAAATCTAATAGTTGTCTTGTCCGACACAAACGATTTATACCACTGATGGTATCCCTATGAAATGTTTAAAAGAAAATATATCGTATTTTGATTATGCATCCATATATGCGTGTCATTCATATAGATAATATGTGTACACGTACATGTATATATAGGATGATTCCAAGTAGTGTTCAAAAATTTAGGGATATATTTTAATTGCCCAATGTATTACGTTACTTCTATCGTTATCGATTTATACTATTTCACAGCAACTCCTTTTTTCTTTTCAAAATAAAAAAGAAAAACATAGAAGAAAAGTATAGGATGTATCAGTGAGTGCATAGACGTAAGTAAGTTTTTACTTATGTATATACGATTCGCTTCGTTTGATATAGATATCCTTAGATTTATGAACAACCATTTACTCCCATCCTGTATACATATATTTTATTTATATACACACACCCACGAGCGCACATACGTTCACGCACGCACATACGTATATATATATGTATATATATGTATATACAGTGGCGTGCAAAAATGGCGTGCGGACACCCTGTAAAACAAAACAAAAATTTTTTTAATTGGACCAAACGACTTATGTCTTTTTGAAAAGATAGAAGGCTTAGTTTACTAAATGTTGTGTAAACAAAATTTTGACGAAATTGCAATTGATCGGAAATGCGAAAAAAATAATAAAGATCGTTCTTTTATAACCTTTTTTTTATCTAAGTCTGTAATGGAAATTTGAAAAGTATGTTTTGCCATTTATGTCAGTTATAAAAAATTTGATCGAAATTGGTTAACATTCCTATGAGCTAGGAACGATTAAAAATGACGAAAATCGCAATTTTCCACGAGTTTCAGCCTATAACCGTAATGAATCTAAAGATTCTTACGTTACTCGATGCCTGTCGCTTGTTTCTGCATCAACTGAATTCGATGAAATTTTTAGCACATATAGCATAAGTGACATAAATTTATAAGAGATATCGTTTAGAGCTTCATTGCTTAGTGAAATAAAAAAATTGTAAAAAGTGATCTTTACTATTTTCTTCGTCATTTCGTTGTAAGTTTTTCAAAATCTTTTTTACACATCATGTAATAAGCTAATTCTACTAACTTGTCAAGAAAAGTCAAATCGTTTGGACTAATTTTAAAGAGGTTATTCTGTTCTAAATGATGACCGAATATTTTTGCACGTCGCTGCATACGCGCATATGTACAGGGTGATTTTTTCGCTAGCCGACTCAAAAGCAGCGTCGCTAATCACTCCATGGATCATTTACTCTCATTTTCATTTTACATATATACAACACATAGCCATCTCTGCACTAACACAGTGCCGATATTGACTTTTAGTGATGAATGTGACAGATCACATATACCGACACGGCGTTATCACTGCGGTGAAGCAACGTTTCCTTCGAGTTAACTAGCAAGAGAATTACTCTGCATATATATATATACATACATATATATATATATATATATGTAGATATAGATATACTTTCTGTTTTCTAATTTACAAGTATTTATCCCTCGATATCATGTTAACTTATATTAGTATTCAATAACAGGGCGTTACGCGTCAAATATCGTTAATTTTTGTGATATTTATATATCGATGTTTCGACGGTATTCCACGCAGACACTTGTTTCACTGATTGCGAACTGTATTATATTAGTGGTACATTTAAAGTTTAAACGCATATATTACCGTAATGATTTTCTTTAATGGTATCAATCCGATACCATTGCGCGTATCGTTACGCTCTTTGTCATTCACTAAGCTAATAACCTGCAAACCTACAAATCCAGAAATCAACAAATTCATAAATTCATCCTTACAGTTTTAGCGTCGAATATCCTAGTTTAGTTTAAGTAGCATTAAAAATAAAGTTTAAGTAACATTAAAAATAAAATTCCCTATAACGAAAGAATGACAATATTGATCGCGTCAATATTACATTATATACAGAGTTTATTACGTTGTATCGCATTGCCGTCCACGCAGAAAAAAACATGAAAATAGTTACACTTACATTGGTAAAAATAGTTACATTTAACCTAAAATTGGTTAAAAATTAATCCTTAATTTCCACCCAAATATTTTAAAAAAGAATCACTTCATTGTACGATGCAGTAGTAGTACGAGCATGCAGTAGTAGTAGCAGCACCAGCAACAGCACCAGCAACAGCAACAGAAGAGCCAGCAGCAACGGTAATTGCAGAAGTAGTGTGGTAGCAACGGCAGCAGTAGCAGCAGTAGTAAGAGTAAGTGGTAGTAGTTGTAATAGTAGTAACAATGATACTAGCAGTAGCAGTAATAGTAGTAATAATAGATAAAGAGAGAGAGAGAGAGTCTTGCGGTATTCGTTAAAATCGTTTACTGCCTGTTAATATTGTTGGTTGAATAACGTATATCTATGCAGTCTACATATATGCGTGCGTGCGTGTATGCGTTTGTGCGCGCACAAGTATATATGTATGTACTTACTTATTTACGTATGTACATGTCAGTGTATGCGTGATATTTGTATTTTTTAATACAATTAATGTTTGATTTTGATTACAATATGATGGTAGCAGCGAATAGCAATATCGCGTCTTTATTCGACAATAGGTGAAAGATTGAAAGATAGCTGACAAAAGAACGGAGAAAAGAGTCTGAGTACGATTTCTTCTGGAATTATTACCAGTTGCGCATAAGACATGTACCGAAACGTTCTCCGTTTGTTTCGTGGGAAAGCTTGTTTCCCATTAAAAGCAAAGTTCTCTCCCTTCTTTAAGATTCTCTCCTGTCAAACAATTGAATATCGTTCGTTGTACAGAGGAGTAGCACCAACGACGTTTTATAACGCGTAGCGCGTTTGGAAGACGAAACGAGAAGAAGGAGATGTGCAAGGAGGGAAACGCGTAGCGTTAAAGTTTAATTAAGTATTCCGCGTGGGCGGCAAGCGAGCGCTAGTTTTTACAGTTTACACGGTAATTGAGTAGTTATTTGGTTTATTCTGTTGCACGGTTTTTAAACTTAACTCGATGGTTCGTCAATCAGTTAACATCTATTTAATTTAAACGTGGTTATTACAGTTAGATTGTTGAGCACAATTATTGATTTCTATCAGAGACTTTCGGGAGGCGCTATGAGATGAGCTTATATCCCCAAACTCGCTGGCCGACTTACCCTTACGTGGCAACGTCGTAGACTCTCCTAGCGAGGGTAATTCCCGTGGTTTCCAAATCGGCGAACCTTCAACAGGTAATATTCAATACAGATATATAATAATATATATATAAAATAGTATACACATACATGTATACAAGTACAATATAATAGACCATATAACGTAATGAGAGACCTCTCGTTTAAGATAAGAATGCTTATTCGATTGAATATGAACTTCTTACCAAGTTCCTTGACTGCGATCGGCTGATAATTTTCCGGTTGATGAGAAGATTGGATCAGTCTCGCCTGACTACCCGTACTTCCTGCTGAAATTGTTGAAGTGGTGCTCAAAGTCAAATGATTCGGTGTGCGGCCCAAATTCGCCTTCTTCTCACCTAAAAAAGCTTGCGAATCTTCTTCTCCTTCGGATTTTGTTCCTGAATCCATCTCGACTTTCACCTCTCCTGTGCATTAAAAATAGCGTTCCTCGGAATGCTCCATTCACGTAAGAAAAAATTAATTGTATTCGTGTCATAACAAACAAATCTCACCGGATGTATCGCTGATAGTCTTGCTTCGGGAGCGAAATGTTGTTTGCTGTTGATTGATTGCGCCTGCTGGCTCCTCGATATCTTTATCTTCGGAGCTTTCGTGCTCTACCGTTTGCTTCGATTGGCTATATTTTCGTTTTACGTTATGGGAAGTTGGCAATATTTGCGGTTTAACCGTTTTTTTCGATAGCGTACCGGTAGTTACGGCGCTACTGTTACTGCCGTTTTGTCCCTGGCTTGCCGACTGTTTCTCAAACTTTTCAACATGTCCAGTTGACATTCGTTGTGAAATGGTAATCGGTGGTTGGCTCAAGTTCTGTTTCGTCGATGGTATACTCATATTTCGAACCGATTCTCGAATAATTTGACGTATCGTCCTCAAAAATGCATTTCTGAATTCTGTTGTGCTAAGGAAATACATAAAGGTAATATATGTATAAATGTTATACATATTACGTACAATTTCGATTCTAATCGCTCTAGAAATCGTTAGCTGGTAGGGTATACAAAAGTCGGCTTTACCCAACCAGTGTCAGCATTACATACCGTTGCCTAAAAAATACTCGAATTCCGAACATGGATCAATATAATACGAGTAAAATTGACAATGCCCACCATTTGATGGGCAGTACGATGGGATTATTATCTTTTTGCGAACTTTACCAGGTTTGAAATAAAATATGTGGATATTAATAAATCCATGTGGGCAGCGTCGCGCTAAGTTGTTTTTGTGTTAATCTTATTAACACAATTAATAAAATGTTAATTTTGCTCGTATTATATTGGATCGTATTCGCTATTCAACTGTTTCTTCGGACTTTACCAGTCAGCAGTGTATAATACTGACACTCCTCGGGCTAGGCCGATTACGCACACCCTGCGGACTGCGCCCGTAACGTAATATGAAAATGTTTGTTAAGTAGTATAGCATATGATACATCACACGTATATACAATAAAAAGTATATACCACACTTTTATATATACATACATATATAAAATGTACCTGACAATGATGTGTAGCGACAAATTAATGCAGGTAAATTCGTCGGATGATGCGGTGGTTCAGGGCAAAGCGTGTATGTTTTAAAACTTTTAATTCAAGAAGAAATACCGTTAGACGATACCTGTTAGAAAGCACGTATACTTTCTCCGATCTTCTCTGTAATTGACTTCTTAAGTGGATCAATTCCCACAGGAAATGAGATTCCATATCTTTGGCGGAACTAGCTCTAACTTGTACTTCCGTTACAGGAATTAATACTTGATAGCGAATTATTTCTACCTCACTGGAATTCGCTTTGGTGGATACCCCCTGATTAAAATATTATTAAATTTATGATATGTGTCCAGATATATATATTGTATATAAGTATACATATAAATAAATTTTTATGTTATTTCTAAGATGAAAGAAGAAAATTAAAAAATTACCATAAGCTTCTTCTTTTGTCTCAATCTTTCTTTACACAAGAATACGACAGCAGACTTAAACACAAAACACATTGCGTGCAGTTCCAGCCCTTTCTTGATTTTACCAAGAAAGTCGGAAATATTGAGCCATTCGACCCCTCCATAATATAAAAGATCTCCTGGACTTAAGTCGATCGGCTGGCGAGATAGCATCATTGCAAGATACGCATAAAATGCAAAATATAGAATATAAAATCTGGAAGTGGAATGCCTTTGAATGTTTATTACATTTTGTTTACCTGTTTGCAAGACTTTTGATGTTGCCTGAACAAGTGATCAAAGATAGCTCCGTATTCTTCGTGAATCCTTTGCATTTCATTGATGTGTTCTGCTACTTTCTCCATTCCCTTTAAGGCTTCTGTACTCGTGGTAAACAATTAATATTAATTTAACAAGTTTATGTATATATTTATATAGAGACAAGCATATATAATAATTTTTTCGTTTACCAATCAAGTGCTGGTGCTCTTCACTTCGTTCGTCAGTTAGGTTTCGAAGCTGTTGTAACAACAACGGATATTTCAGTATTCGTTGAATAGGTTTTATCAAGTATGATTCTAAAGTCGACGAGTGTTGCTGCCTTGGATTGCGCGCTTGCAGGAACTCTTGTAAAGCTTGGTTTCCTTCATCTAATAAAAGAAAATAAAGAAAAGTTTATTTAAAGCATTTTTTTCTTCATTTTCTTAATAGAGTATTGATAGATCTTAATAAACAAGAAAATCGGAATTTTACTCACTTGGATGTAAAACCTTTTGTGCTTTTGAGTGGCTAGCACAAAATGAACTGTACAACTTGAAATGATTTACGTAATATAAGAAGGCACTTCCAATAGAAAACAGGACACCCTTTGAAAAAGATATAAATAATTCGCATATTATACAATACAAGTACATATAAATCTTTTACTTCGTACTTTTTTTACGTTATTGTTCATACGTATGTATATGTGTATACTTGTACGTATGTATGGTAAAGAGGAATACACATATGCCCATACATACAAATATTCGATAAAATAAATAGAATAGATAGCAAAGGTGTAACCTTCTTATTGCAGATCATCAATATTGAATACCTTAAATTGACTAGGATGGTCGAAATTATTGAAATCAGCTTCCATCTCGATCGCATGATCAAGATTTTGTAGAAATTGTCGTTGAAATGTAACAATCTCTTGTATGTTCCCAAACAATGCGTTTATCTCTGCATTCGATAAGAATGTTTCGCGTTTAAGGGGTTCTAAGTAGTTCTCCAGCAAATTATTTAAGTTCTGAAAAAATATTTCATTTGTTCATGTAATGTAATACCGATTTTAATTATAGATATTTTACGCGACAATATATGCATATTATATATATGTATGCATCATATGTTTACATAATGTAGAGTGCAAATCTCCTAAGATTGGGATCGAGATTCGATTTTAACCCTGCTGCATTCTTCTGGTCATTTTTGAGTCGATTCTATTTTTCTAATGTTACAGAATGCCTCAAGTTTAGAAAAATACGAATAAATTTTTATTGGCATGCATAATTCTTTGCTTGAATTTTATGCGAAACATTTTCATAGATCTTGTTGTTTGTCAACGTGGGAACAAGATTGAAATATAAAAGTTTGAGGATCGCAGCAAAGTAAAGCGTCATATAAATACAATTTCACAATAAGTTATGATCAAACGCACCTTCACATAAGTACGTTCAGTTTCAATTAATTCTAGAATAACTTTCTTCAATTTCTCAGCATCACTTAATTGCCGACTCGGCGTCATAGCTTGAGAATGAGAACTAACAACACTTCCAGTGGGACTAGATTTTCTTGTTTCACCAGGTGATCGACAGATACCAGTTACTTGTTCGGCGGTTTTCAATAAGTTTTCTATTTCGAATGAATTTGTGCGAGATGTTTGTTTGCCATTTTCCATGTGAGCTGCTGACGTACACTCCTGTGCGATACTTTCTTTGCCTACATTCACCGATATATACATATGAGTATGCACAGATTATATATTTGTAATAATAATTTATTTGTTAATTTTATTTTATTAAATTATTAGATAAATACTGTATATTTTGTAACAATAATTCGACGCTTTCTAGTATGGATAAAATGAACTAAAAATCTCTTTATTAAGAAACGAAAGAATCGCTATTATGCTACTGCTACTGCTACTTCTACTACTACTACTACTACTACTACTACTACTACTACTACTACTACTACTACTACTACTAGTACTGTTACTGCTACTGCTACCGCTACTGCTACCGCTACCGTTACCGCCACCGCTACTGTTACTGCTACTTCTACTGCTACTTCTACTGCTACTTCTACTGCTACTTCTACTGCTACTCTACTGCTACTGTTACTGCTACTGCTACGTTACCGTTATTGTACGAAAATGCATACAATAAGAATAAAAATTAAAATAAAATAATGTTGTATATCCTAAATATCTTCTCTCAGAAAAATTATTACAAGCAGAGAGAAGGATAATAGGAGAAAAGACTGAAGAAAATATGGAATAATGTTGAACGAAAAGTGGAAAATAAACTGTTCAAGTAGACGAAAATCCTTACTCCATCCGGGGGCTGGAACGATTAAACCGGAAATCATTTCTTCGCTTATAACCGGTGGATCAGAAGGTGGTGGCGGGCAAACCAAACTCTCGATTATGTCATCGGTGACTCTCATTATGCCTGTAAGATCTGGTGGTTCAGTTCGCGAAGATCTCATCATCATACATAGACCAACTTCTTCTTGCAACACACTTTCCAAGTACATCATGTCTAAATCGCTTACTATTGCACCGTTAATTACCATGATCTCGTCTCCTTTAATGATTCCTGAAAAAAGTCAAAATAAAAAAGTATCACGTTAGAAATTGCTCTAATTTGAAGTCCGAAGAAACATGTGCAATTTTTAATTATTTTCACTATTTGCATCGATTAAAAAAGGATAAGAATACATATTATCATCGTTAATTTTGAAAAATACACAAAACTTAAAATGCGCTGCATAATTTATAATGTTTAAAACATGATTTTATATTATTTATATTATATATATGTAAACTCCCTAGAGTTCAAGTGTGATAGGAACTTTCTCTGTCACGGACAACACGGCTTTCTTTGTTTCACGGACAGAGCGACTTTCTTTGTTTTACGGACAGCCATTTTGAGAGACATTCATTTCCCAAACGGACGGGAAGGGAGCAACATCAGAGATAGACAAGATCACAGAAGAAAGAATAATTATTTAAAACATTGAAGATTGACGGAGAAAGATCGGTAGCTCAAGACGTTGAAAATCGAGAATCGGTTTTCAGGTAGACATTGCACAGAACTTATTATTTATTGTTTATTGTTATCGATTGGTATTAATTGTTGTTTACTCCTGTATTTCAATTAAGTATTTTCACAATAAATTCGATTTTCAGACTTCAAAATCGATCACCTGAATTACCCCGAGTTTTACGACATTACATATATATATATGTCGGAGAAGCGCTGGGGTTAGGATCGTGGGCGTCTAATGAATCTTCACGAGGGTTAGCCATTGATGCGGTACGACACAGGTGAAGTTTATTGCTGCGATGAAGGTGTTACAATCTTGGTGGCTTATCACGGTGGTTGTGCGCTCGCGAAGTTAGTGACAGTGACCCCAGGTCCGATGACGAATCCGCGGTCAACGGGATCGTAGATGTATGCTCTCCCAAAATCTAAGTCCGGATCGTGAAGACGGTACTCTGTTCGTTAGTAAAGTCGCGAGCAGGAATCAATTTTCGTTGCGATGATGCCACCGAGGAAAACTATGACGGGGTGTGCCCAAGGGCACGAGATCATCGGATTCGTGGAGAAAGCCTCCGTTCGGAAAGTGAGGGAAATTGACGTTGCTGTTAATTGGTCAATCTCCACGTCCGTGGTTAGAAAAGGACGCTAGGTGCCCTTGAGGAAAAGTTGCTAGCGGGAAGCGTCG